>NC_065511.1:41417279-41439206 GCF_006386435.1 Epinephelus moara
TGATGGAGATGGTTTTGTCTTTCTGAGGGCATAAATAGAATATCACACCACTTTTGATGTAATGTGAGTTCTTCTCTGAACACAGGTGTGTTTCCAGGTGGCAGTCAGGGTCCTTAACCACACGGGCCCCAACACAACCACACTGTAAACCTTTACACCCCTGCATGGACCAAAAAACAAACCAACAAAATATCTCAGGATGACACAGAAACACATGGAGAATATTTACTCATGAACACACACACACACACACACACAGCTTCACCTAAAGCCAGATGTTTGAAACAGACAGACGTGATTCTGAGAGCAGAAACATCGAATCTGTGCGATGAGAAGAGACAGACGGCCAGCAACACACACACAGACACACACACACACTTGTCACATCAGGCATCTGAGCTGCACGCATGATCGCCTGCCCGTGTGTGTGCTCGCTGGACAAACTCTGATGTGACACGTTCAAGCAGACGAAGCCAAATCAGAGAGAAATTTGTCAAATCAGCTGCGAGTCTGATGCTCCGTGTGTGTGTGTGTGTGTGTGTGTGTGTGAGTAGTATGAGTCAGCGTGCATGTGTGTATTTGTACTACAGTAATGAACACATGTGGGAGTATTCGTGTTTTGCAGCTCGTTATTTTTTCTGCTTTGTATTTTTCAAAATAAGATGCAGTAAACAACTCAAATGTTTTCATGTTGTTTCCATTTCCTGGAACTGATATATTTATATTTCATATTTAGATTGTATTTTGTGTTGTCATGCGGCTCATGTAGAACTTTATACATACAAGTTTTCTAATTAACTTACTTAATAAATGATCAATCACCAGAATAAATTTTGGCGTTAGAAGTTTCTGCAAACCAATGATATGTTACGTTATGTAGTAAATACAGTAAGACTTTGAACAATGCTTTGGTGTACGTGTGGTTACATTCAGGCACAAAAACCACTTGGTTATTGTTGGAAAAATCAAGTTTTGGCTTTAAACACCTGGTTGGGGGCACAGTCCTTGCAGGAAACGCAACGACGTTTTGTGGACCAATACGTTCTCATCCCAACTCCTCAAATATGGCTGCTGGACCTGCACATGATGCTCTAGGCTCCCCTTCTACAGTGCTGCCTGTGGCATAGGCAGTGTAGGCAAACGCTAAGGGCGCCATCATCCATGGGAGGCGCCACAAATGGGGGCAAAACCTACATTATCTGCACTGGATACTCGTTTCATTCGGCTCATCTCTACTCTCTGTGTCTGTAGTGCCAGTATTTGACAAGTTGGGTTGTTGCCCGCTGCCTCTAAAACTGACACGCCCGGGTGCCACTGCCAAAGATGTCTCTCTATCTGACGCTGACATCACTGACAAAGCAGCTCGATTTGATGAGATGGGAGTAAGAACAGTCAGGTTCACTAAGAGCACATCTGCTTTTGTTTGTTGGTCTTTAACAGTGGTCTGCAGCTCGGCAGGTGTCACAGCATCCACCATCCGCTCCACCCCCTGATGACAGCGTCAGCTCATAAACTACGTCACTGTAGAAACGTTGACATGATACATATAAACATACAAATGTAACGTACTCATGATTTGGAGAAACCAACAAAGCTAACATTTTCTTCTGACAACTGGGCTGTTAATGATATTTGTTTAATAATGTTTTGAGGTCAACAAAACTTTCTCCAAACGTCCCCAAATTTGAGATTCAGTTTAAGTGCTCGGTCTCCGTCATACATTATTTAGTTTCTCTGTTTTTACTGACCTGAAGAAACCTTGACTGTTAAATAACTATCTTCTTTTCTTTCCATTTTCTCTTCGAGTCCTTGTTTTTGTCGTCTTCACCAGCAGACGGGCGTGTTTACTGTAAACTGAGCTGAACAGCGAAAGAAGAACAACTTTTAAATGCCTGCTAACGTGTCATCCAAATGAGATCCACCTTCAATTATTAAAGGTTCCACTTTTTTAGTGAGGACGAATAAAATCTGAAAGAACAAGGAAAGTCAGTCATGTGTTTCTGTGTGTGTGTGTGTGTGTGTGTGTGTGTTCATGTCAGTAACTGCCTTTGTGTGTAGGTGCGTGTGTGAAAACCTCAGTGTGTGTTCGCCTGAAGGGAAATTAGAGTGCATGAATGTGAGCATAAAGGTGTGTGTGTGTGTGTGTGTGTGTGTGTGTGTGTGTGTGTGTGTGTCCCACGTCCCTCTGCTGTCACACCAAGCCCTATGATTCACCCCCTCATTACCCATCAGCCCTATCACACGGCCGACCCGGCGATGGTTACACAGCCGACTGAGCGAGCGCCGTGGCCTTGTTGAACGCAGCGTTTGAAGATGATGCAACACGATGGACGAGCGAGCGGCTGCTTAAAAAGAAGTGAATCCAATGTTTTTTTAAAAAGCTCTCCGCTCGCTGTGCAGCGTAAAAGATCCCGACAGGAGAGACAGACGGAGGAGAAGAAGAAGAGGAGGGTCTGACATGTAGAACATGAAGAAGACAGCAGATACAATCACTTCGTATCAGCTGAACACGGAGCAGAGCTCATCCCGGCTGTTAAACAGAGACGGCACGATGTGAAACAAACAGCTCTCCATCTTCACGTATTAAAGGCGCCCTGCTGAGGGTTCATGGGAAAGAAAAGTGTCACACTTTACATTTACACACATGCCAAAACACACTGCTGTTCTGTCGTTAGCTTCACTGTAGCTTAAAGTTTAGGATGGATTGAAACATCTGCAACAAAATGACACGGTGTCTGAAAGCTCATCATGGAGTCGTTAGACGGCTGCAGTGTGAACTGCTGATAGAAGAGAGCTAATGATTAGTAAGAAGTAAAATTTCCTGTTTATCTTTGTTATTTATGGCAGTAAATGAAGAGTCTGGGTTTTTGTTTCACCAATCATTTATTTGTCACCAGTGTTGCGGATAAGGCAGGATTCATACTTCTCTGTCGAATCAACACCGTAGCTACGGCGTAGGCTCTGCGTCAACGTAGATCCTACGCCGTAGCCTGTTGTGCACCTCCCCATTAATGTAACTACACATCACAGTGACGCAGACCTCCTGTCTGTCTCTGTAAGCTGAAGCCATTTCCCTCAGTCGAAACAAAGCTTTGATTTACTTTAATTTCACAGATAAGAAACAATAAATTGTGAAGACAATAAAGCCTCCACTAAAATAGCATTTTTGTGTGTGATTTATCCTGGCTTCATATGAGCAGAGGAAATCTCTGCTAGCTGCTAGGCTAATTTATACAATGTAAAATGCCATAGGCTTGTGCTAATAACGTTAGCANGATAAGAGAAATTGAATTGTTATTTCTTCTTCGTGTCTCACTAGAGCTACGTATCGGGTAATGACAGTAACACTGCCCCCATGGTTCCCGGTGGTACTGCTCCGTTTGGCCCGTATCCATAAGCTTTATGGAAATGTGCAGAAATACGGACGAAATGAACGCGGAGCACGGACAGAAGGCTCCGTCCGTATCCGGATCCGTATTTAACGTTGAGCATAGATGAGCCTTAAGACAGTTGTTTTGTCAGTGAACCTTGTGAGCTGTAATGGAGCCGAATTTATAACGTTACCTTTGTTAAATGTTGCTGTTGTCCCTGGCTTCATATGAGTAGATACATGCTTGGCTAACATACAATGTAAAATGCCATAGGCTTGTGCTAATAATGTTAGCATGTTGTATTTGTGGGGAAAATGTGTCCAGATAAAGACAAGTGTTTGTCTGTGAATGCTGCGAGTTATCGTGAAGCTGATTTGTGTACTTGTGTTTGAAACTGTCTCTATTAAAGCTCCAGTAGGCAACATTGTTTTGGTATAATTGAGTAAAAATGTTATAATATCCTCTAAGCATAATGTAAATCAAGTGGTCTGAGACAAACAACAGGTTTCTGCACCTCACCATGGCTCTGTGTTCAGCCTCTAAAGAATCAGTATCGTGCCGATGTGCATCAACCAATCAAAGGTCAGCTCAGACCACTACGTTCCTATTGGCTGTTCTACTGCATATGCACGTTCCCGTGCCACCGGCAGAAGGGGAGAGCAAGTGGCAATGGCGAACAGTGCATCAAGTAAAATAACTATTCCAGCATTGGCTACAACTGCCTACACAGCTAAACAACCCAAAAAAAGGAAGACAGAACTCGGTTCCCCGGAGCCCCGGAGGAAGGGGAAGGATGAGGTGGGGCTGGGCCCGGCTGGAGGGCACGAGGGTTGGCCATGGGAGCGGAGCTGAGGGCTCTCCGCGGAGAGGGAGAGCTGAGCCTCGGGAGTATGTGCAGGTCCACTAGGGAAGGGATGGAGAGGGCTGCTGCGCGGAGAGGGAGAGCCGAGGCTCCCAGAGAGGGAGAAATAGAACCAAGTAGGATAAAATACTCGTGTGCTTGTCTGGTAGGAGGAGCTCAGGGCGGAGACGAAAAAATCAACCGTTTTCAGGCTTTCTACCTACTGCAGCTTTAAGCCATGTTTAATGTGTGTTTAATGTGTGTTTAGAATCAACTAAACTTTACAGCACTTCATAGAAATCTCCGCTGCCAACTAGTGTTCTGGAGGTGTAACTGCGTGACACAGACACACCATGCACACATATAAATGCTCTCAGTGGTGTAGGCTCTGCATGGAGCTGACACACAAGCATATAAATCCCACTTAACGTGTTACAAAAGCAACACGTTACAGCAATATATTGTGTTTTAGCAGTAACAAAGTAATATGACATGTTACCAACAGGATCTCAGATAATATTATTACATTTACAATGTCACATAAAGTGTTACCATCCGAAATAAACAGTTTATTGCTTTCAGTTTTCATTCATCCACACACCATACTCTGAATGCTTCATACAGAACCTTACATTAACAGAAACCCTAGATATTCTATCATCTCAAAAATCCAGCCTGACATTTAGAAACTTCGGGCGATGAATATATTTGGAGATGTTTTTGGAGCAGCTATAGAGGATCAACACTCCTGACACTGCTTCTTGGTAACATCCCAAACTGTGACTCTGACTGCAGCATCAGAGCTATCAGCTGATTTATTTCTGCTTTTATTTGCCTTTTATTTACAGCTCACAAAAACAGATATACACATGGAACTGAATTTGAAAGATCCTTACAAAACATGTCATTCAAATCTCCTGAAGTGGGAAGAAAGACGTTAACTACCTCTCCATGCTGTCGAGACGCATGAATCAAACAGAACTGAAGGTGAATTAAAGTGCAGCTCGGCTGAGATGCATGTGACCATGAAACAAGTTTAGGGTCGTGAGGTCAGAACGCTTCAGGGCTGAAAGAGTCTGAATTCTTCTCAACAATCAGCCTCATTTATCCTCCAGATCAAAAGATTTCTGCTCTTATAAAGTATTACATTTACATTTAGAAAGAGTGAAAACACCTCAAGTGTCACGGTCAGGACCTCTGCTTGTACCAGGACATTGTTTGACTTCATTCTGCTATAAATCAATTTTAATGCAAAAAAACACAGAAACAAAGACAGATTAAATAAAATATGGAACCTGGCCAAAAAAGAAAACAAGAAATGTGTCGTACTATAAACACCATGATAGACACTTTGCATAATGCAGAAACAGGACACAATAAATACATGACGTTACCATAGCGACAGGCCCTGCCTACACTTATACAGATATTTTTGTAACAAATATTTTCCTTTACTTTTTGTTCTCTCGTCCACATAAACGTAGCAGGTCACTAAAACGGAGATTTTATCAAAACTCTGGTTACTGTTTATCTTTGTCAACGTGTAAAATAAAGCATTTGGGAAACAATGACATCATCGCCTCAATACATGCATGTCCATTCTTCATTTGTGTAATGAGCGTACGCCATGGACGTTACCGTTTTGTTAGCATCGCTTGGTCAAATGACGACTTAACACTTAAACATAGTATTGCTGCACCACTTCATGGAAACAAACGGGCGTCTGCTTCACCAGTCTGTTCTCATTCCTATGTCGTCAAAGAGCGCGGCTTTATCAGTGATTTTGCCGTCAGACATCGATGCCAAAAGCCACCTTTCGCTGGCATCTGTTGCGACAGTACCACAGGTGGAAAGTCCCTATAGGGCAGGAGGGATGATATTTTTTTTCTAAACCTAACAAACTGCTGTTGTTGACATCCTGGTGTTGGTTACAGCGTCCAGAACATCAACAGCAGACGCAGGAGGATACCCAGCACTTAACCTATTGACAAAGCGGCAATATGTGACGACTTGGTGTGAGAACGCAACGTGTTTTTGCTCCACTTCATCGGCCAGAAACAACAGTATTGGATCAGGACCGGTTGAACCAGCAGATGGTGGCACACTTATGAGAGTGAGATTGTTGTCACTGAGGACTGGAAGGAAAAGTTTAGCACGTCCAGAGCATCACTCGAGTCTTTCAGTGAGCTCCTTCATCCTTGAATCAGTCATAAATCAACAGTGATGATATTTCAAGTTGGTGTTTTGAGAAAGGTAACATCAGCCTGAAGACTTTACAACCTGTGTGACGAGGGGAGATGCTGAGGACAGCGACAGCTCCAGTCAGTGTTTGGAGTGGTTTTGTGTAACCAGAATGATGTCACTCTTTGTGACTTTACCTGGTTGTACCTGGTCATGTGAGACTGCACAGACGTACTCAGATCCTGTACTAACATGAAACTAGAAATACATTCACCTACGAATACTCCAATACACATGAAAGTACTACATTAAAATTTTACCTGAGTAGAAGTAAAAAAGTATTATCAGCAAAATGTATTTAAGGTATCAAAAATAAAAGTACTCATATTTTGCAGTTTCTCAACGTAGAGCCAGTTTGAGTGTTTTACTACTGGGTGGAGTCGTACTGTAGCAGCCTACTGCGTCACATCACATGAGCACGTCACATGTTTCTATATGTAAAGACCAGCAGGCCTGAAAAATTACCATATTTCACTCTGTGATGTCGTGGAGGAGAAACATTAAGTATATTAAGTATCAGAAAATAAAAATGCTCAACACAACCTTCAGACTGAACGACAGTACAGTACTTGAGTAAATGTAATTAGTTACATTCCTCCACTGATAAGGACAGATACATATGTACAAATGCATGAATAATACACACACACACACACACACACACACATACAAAACACATAATTGATGCAGCTCTTCATATTTGATGTAGACATGCTGCCCTCCTGTGGCAGCAGACAGTACTGCAGACTGCTGAGTTACTTTAAAATATACTATCACCTCTTCATTCATCAGTTATAAATGTATATTTTAGATGTTTACATATTGTACATTTTATTATCATTATGATTATTATAATTATTAGACTTATTTTCTTCCCTGAACATTTCTATTGATGCTGTATTAAATAATATTTTTTTTTTAAAATAATAGTAACCTAAACTTTCAGTATTCAAACAGCAGCAATGACCTTTTTATTATTGTTATTATTATTATTATTATTGTTGTTGTTGTTGTTGTTGTTGTGAAAAGCTGCAAAATATGGATTCTGTACTGTAGTTTTCTTCCATTAAAGAGCCGCTGACAGTATTTTCTGTTTTTATGTCACTAAATTGTGGAGCTCACTGCTGCTGGATGTTTAAAATGGTGATGGCATTTTAATGAGTAAATTAAAGACCTTCCTTTTAAATCTAACTTTGATTGGGAGTAACATCACAGTCTGAATTTTAAGTTCTAATCATTCCTTATTTGTATAAATGATTTATCAAATGTTTCAAATAGTCTTTCTCCAATAATGTTTGCAGATGACACAAACCTAGTTCTCTCTCATTCAAATTTCAATTCAGTGATTAAAGATGTTAATATTGGCTTAGCTGCTTATGCTACATGGTTCAGATTAAATAAACTATCTTTGAATATAAAAAAGTCCAACTTTATAATTTTCAGTGGCAAAAAATCATATCCTAAGGAGTTATCTAAAATTAAAATTGAGTCTGTTGAGTTGTCCCAGGTGTTAACCACAAGATTCTTGGGAATTATTGTTGATGAGAGATTGAATTGGAGAGAACAAACTGACTGGGTCACCAGAGAAGTAAATAAATCTATTGGTATAATAAGGCGCGTTAGTCATCTGGTTACAACAAGCTGTCTCCTTACTCTCTATTGCAGTTTAATTTATCCCTATCTTTCATATTGTAATATAGTTTGGGCGAATACTTTTCCTACTACTCGCCACAAAATTTTGGTTCTCAAGAAACGTGTTGTTAGGATTGAAACTCGATCAGAGTCTCACATCTTATCTGCTCCTCTATTTCAGAAACTCCAGATTCTTACTATTTATGATATTAATATTTTTCAAATATGTGTTTTTGTTTATAATTCAGTTAAGGGAAGGGAATATTCCTGAGCAGTTTAAGACTTACTTTAAATCAAATTCACAGATTCACTCTTACTCAACCCGCCACTCCTCAGATCTTCATCCTCCTAAATTTCTCACTCGTAGAGGTCAATTTTTGATAAGATTTAGGAGCACTAAATTATGGAATGGTTTTTTCCACCTGGTAAAAAAAATCTTCCTCTTTAAAATGTTACAAAAGATGTTTAAAAGATCATTTAACTGCTGTATTGTAACTATTTTTCCTAATGTATTATTGTTCATGTATCTGGGTCTGATTTTATTTTATTTATTTCATTTGTTTGTTTTTGTGTCACTCACATGTGCCATTATTGTTTGCTCATGAGTCCATTCAGAACACTCATATACACACACACATCACACATTCACATTCATATGTATTTATTTTGATTTTTGTAATTTTTATTTACTTTGTATATTTATTTTGCCATCATCAGTTTTTGTATGTTAATTTTGTGCTCTACATAACATTGTGAAATTTTAAAATTTAGGTGGAGGCTTCAAATAAGCCTGCTGGGTTTTTCGCCTCTTCCTGCACCATGTACTATTTATCTGTTATTCTTGTGTATTTTTAAACTGCACAAAATAAACTAAACTAAATTAAACTAGTTTATTTTTATTTTATTTTATCCCTGCTGCTTATTTTCACTCTTTTTTATTCATCTAGTTTCTTTTTAATCTGTAGATTTTTATTTATAACATTTTGTTTTTTTATTATTTTATTGTCTTATTGTTGTAATTTTTCTAGTCTTGCAGAACGTTATGTAAAGTTGTTTGTGTTCTGTGTGTTTAGTTTTGCTGTGTGAAGCACTTTGAGCTGCATGTTCGTATGAAATGTGCCATATGTCTAAGGTTTAGTTGAGTGTGTGTGTGTGTGTGTGTGTGTGTGTGTGTGTGTGTGTACTGCCGCATGGCCGAGGCACATGCAGCACACACATTTTCAGTATTACAGATACTTCACCAGCCAATAGGAATCGAGAGAAAGCAGCCAATCAGAGCAAAGACAGAATCTGATCCTGCGACTGCAAACTGTGTTTGTATGAGTCCAGAAAACGTGTCAGTGTTTACAACAGTCTATGGGCGTGTGTGTGTGTGTGTGTGTGTGTGTGTGTGTGTGTGTGTTGGGGGGGGGTCTTCCCTCTATGTATAGAGGACATTTTGTCCTCATGTCTGTCCATATGTCTTAAAGCAGATGTGGTTGGGACGAAGTTTAGAGAGAGAATAGTAGAAGTATTATGTCATACATGTTCGACACTCTCCAGATATTGATGACATCACAGAACTGATTGATCTGGTTTTATTGTTTACAGTTTGTTTTTATTACAGGGTGGCTGCTTTTATTGATTAATGTTTGATGATTATTATCGCTGTCCATCAGGGAGTCATTTTCATTTGATTATCACGTGACGTTTTATGATCCTGTGATGTTTCTGTTGTTATTAGAGGAAGAATGTTTTGTCTGTCGTGTTGTTTGTCAGAGTTACTGCTGACTGTCTTGATAAAGTTTGTGGATGTTCAGTGTGAAAAAAAAACGCTGTATTTAAACGCACATGCACAAACACGCACGTATGTTGGCTGCGTCGATGACGTGTTGCTTCAGGTGCAGGTGAGAAGATGAAACCTGATCCCAGAAGTTGAGCCGAGTTCAGCTGAGTCGTTTGAAGGGCTCTGAGTTCATATCAGCACATGTGGTGTGTTGTGCAAACTCTGACAACTTCAGTGTTAAATCTGCACACAGAGAATGTGTGTAGTGTGTGTGTGTGCGTGTGTGTGTGTGTGTGCGCACACATGTTGCAATGTTTCAGCTGAAGTGTTGTAACCTTCTAACGTCCTCACCAGAACAAAGCAATGGAATTTTTTTCTTTACATTTTTTTATTTCTTTTAGGCAAAAACAGCAACAAGTTATTTGTTTATTTATTTTCTTGTAGACCTCATAGTTTTTTAAATAAAGGTCTGCACCAATCAGGTGAGACGTCACTTCATGGTAAAAGTACCAGAACAGATTCCAGACTCTCAGTGTGTCTTGTTTCGGCCTGAGGCTGAACTCTGGTCGGGGTTGCCTCTGACTCTACTGAGGAAGCTGTTTTTAAGGTGTTTTTCCTTTTTCTCCTCCTCTTACAGGGCGCTGGTGTTAAAGGCCAAGCGACTGTTGATGGGCGACTGCAGAACAATTAACAAATCAGGGCGCTTTGGCGTCCGGTGTGACTCAGCGTTAGTTTATTGACAAACAAAGTAACGGGTTCTGGTCAGGGATAAAAGCCCACATTAATAATATTTTGGTGATTAGCGCCACCTCCTGATTATATTAGGAAACATTATAGCACTGGCTAACGTTAGCCTCCTGAATATTGTCAAATATCTACCCGGTCTTCACTCTGAAGTTGTTGAAAACCGGCGCTTGGTCAGTGACCTGTGGGGCCAGACACCACGTTGACATGATACGCGGCCAGTCGCCATTATTGTTTAACAGTGCCTGGCAACATAAGGAGGAAACATGGCAGGACAACAACTCAAGTTAGGGAGGCGGATGTCTGAGTAGGGCAGGTTGAGGGGTGGTGGATGGGTCCAACAACCACCGACTTTCACCCAGGAGGCTGGTGTTTGCTTCCTGTCACATTGAAAAGCCAAACCTTGTTCTTTGTTCCTAAACGTAACCATGTAAGTTTGTTGTTGAAGGAAAAAAACATCAATTCACAATGTTGTACTGGCATAGTGCTTTTATTTTGAAAGAGACTGTATGCAAACTGTACATTTCCTGTGAAAACAGAAGTGTATTTTGAAAACAGACAATGCATGTAACAGGCTGAAGTTGACACGGTGTCCCAGTAAGCTCTGTTGGACCCAACAGGGGCTTGAGTTGAGTTAGCAGACAGACAGATCTGTGATCTGTTTGGAGGTCAATAATGAGGAAAACAAATGCGCGCATTTAGATAGAATATGTAAGTCAGCATCACGTAATGTGTTTTTTAGTCCGATGTGAGGATTTTTCAGTCATAGTTGAGACAACAAAGACATGATGGGTTATAGTGTGATCTGCCGTTCCCCCTCCATTAACATCAATAAAACTGACACCAAACTCTGGCTTCGACGCAAAGTTTGAACGTGTCACTGATGTCATGACCTTTCCATCTTTCATATACTTTCCTTGTAAGGAGGCAAACTGAAAAGACGCAGGCTACTATTTAAAGACACAGCGACATCTAGTGGATTTAACATAACATACCTAAACTGAGTGGTAGAGATGTTTTGTTTTTTCTCTGGCAGAAGCGTTCGTCGCACAAGATGCATCCAAGGACCATCAGAAACTTTTACAGTTTCTGGCTGATAAATGGTGCAATTTTGGTGATTTTTAAAGAAAACATGCCGTAAAATAAATATAAATTCAAGCCATTTAAAGTTGTATGCCCCTCCCTTAAGCCAAAATTACAAAAAAAAACATAATTCCCTTCCTTTAAAATGATTTAACATGTCTCCCCCTTTTTACATCACCACCCCACATGTCAGGGTTTGTTCTGCTCCTGGAATCTGTTGACAACAAAAACATGGAATATCTCCAGCTTTGTCCTGTTACGTTCACTTGTCCACTACCCTCAGCAGGTCACCTGTTGCACGTCTGACCTCTATTTATTATGTTGCAGCAGCTATTTATCCTGCACACATGTCAGTCTGAGACACTGCAGGGACGTTCATGACCCCACGGCACGACGAAACAAAAAAAATCACCCGTCTTTTTTAATATTTTTATTAGATGTCATCAAAAAGTCTGCAGGCGAAACACACAGAGGGTGTTAATATGGTCATTAAACACATTTTCAAAAGAGACTGAGAGTTTGTGTGTGTGTGTGAACTGCAGCTTATATAAACACCTGTTTGGCCATGTCTGTAAAATGATTACGTGTATGTCTACACTCATGAGTGTGTGTTTGTGTGTGTTATGGCAGTATGAAGGCAGCGGGTTCAAACAGAGTGTACATTTCTGCTGCAGCTGTACATCAACATCTTCACACTCACATCACATTACAAAAATACTTTGTCCCACAGCTCGTCGTCTGCAGACCACACTACTGTTACATTTCCTCTAAATATCCAGACGACCCCACGACCTGAACTTTAATCATCAGGATGTTGTTTGTTCTGTTCCATGTTCCATGCTTTCACATTGGGGCTGTTAGAGATGCACCGATTTATCAGCTGCACATCGATATCAGCCGGTATTCACCTTGTTTGCTAAAAGAGCATTCTGAAAAATGATGCTGGGTGCAACGCCTTTTCTGGAGTTGGCCTCATGTACTCACTCCTCATCGGGAACAATGAAATAAAAAGTAGTGCTCATAAAAAAACTCTCTGTGGTCACAGGCCCTGAGAGGTGTTAATTCTAAAGGCGGGTTTATAGTTGTGCGTCAGCTCTTTGCAGAGCCTACGCCACTGTGAGCGTTTACACATGCGCGGTGGTGTGTCTGTGTCACTCTGCAGTTACACCTCCAAAACACAAGATGGCGACGGGGTTTCTGTGAAGTGCTGTAAAGTTTAGTTGATTCAAAACACACATTAAACACACATTAAACAACACACATTAAACATGGCTTAATAGAGACAGTTTCAAACACAAGTACACAAATCAGCTTCACTAGACAAACACTTGTCTTTATCTGGACACATTTTCCCCACAAATACAACATGCTAACATTATTAGCACAAGCCTATGGCATTTTACATTGTATAAATTAGCCTAGGAGCTAGCGCAGATTTCCTCTGCTCATATGAAGCCAGGATAAATCACACACAAGACTTAAAATGCTATTTTAGTGGAGGCTTTATTGTCTTCACAATTTATTGTTTCTTATCTGTGAAATTAAAGTAAATCAAAGCTTTGTTTCCACTGAGGGAAATGGTTTCACCGTCTGTGTCGCCGCGATGTGTAGTTACATTTCTGGGGAGGTGCACACACCGTCGATTCAATGCAGACGTATAAATCCTGTTTAACAACCTGCAGAGCTGCTAACATCTCATTCACACCCATCGCCAGGTAAAGATGGCGTCCATTTTCTTAATTGTAAACACCTGTAAAGCTCTGATTGGCTCAGTTCAACCAGGAAACAGACACTGGACCTATTTGTTTGTTTGAATCATTTAAAAAAAGCAGACATTTTGGGCGCTGATCCAGATGAACCAGATAAAACCCAACCAAACAAGATGATGGACTTTGCAGCATCACGTTGTCAGTGTGCTCAGCTTCTATATTCAGAGTCCAAACAGTCAGCAGTATGGAGTTTCAGAGCTGCCAGCTTCCTAGAAGGAACGCAGACGGTTTGAGGGACAGAAATAGCCTCACATGAGGTCTGCTGCGTGGAGACGAGACGGGTCGATGGCGGCTGAAGCTCAGTCACTGTTTGTGTTTGAGATCTTTGGCCCCTGCAGAGACAGAGGAGGGTGTCAGAGTGGAAACAGGGCTGTTTTATAATGGTTCAACCTCTGAGGCCACAGAGCCAGCTGGTTATGTCCAGGTCTGACTGACATGGTGATTGAATCTTAACTGAATTAAAGTTACATCTCAATTTAGTCCATTAGTGGCAGATCTTCCTGGGCGACATAGAGAGATAGAGAGTTCTGATCCCCAATAGAGGAAATTTGGATCAGGGGTGCCCAAACTTTTGCATGTCACTGTATAGCTTGTATATTCAGATATGGGGCTGTTCAGAAAACATTCGGGGCTGAAGCCTCGGACGCTCACGCCCAACAATGCCACTGAAAACATCTAAAGAGGTAACAGAACAATGGCCAAGCATCAGGTAGAAGAAAACCCTGAAACTGTCAAAAAAAGAGGCCTGTTAAGAGAACTTCAGAGTGAGAACAGGCTGGGCACTGGGGTTGGAAAGATGTTTTCATCCACCTCTGTAGATTTCTGTTCCTTAAATTAGTGCCACATCGTCTCTGTACTTTGTTTTACACGTGCACTACAGTAGCCTCAGTTTCTACAACACATCATAAAGAATGAAATATTGCTACCACCTGCCCTGTTTGGTTCGGTTCAATCAAATTCAAGTCCGTTTGCCCCCTCAGTGTGGTTTGTTTGGGCAGGTGTGAACACAGCAATCACACTCAGGTGTGCACCAAAACAACCGGACTGAGACCTTCTTGAAGAGGTGGTCTCAGTCCGGTTCCAAAGGAACTCTGGTGCGGCTGGTTTGTGGTGAGAAGGTGTTCCGACCTGGATGTGAAGCAACTGCAGTCACATGACACATTGTTTGGGTTAAACATGAGCATGTTACAGTCCTGGAGGATTATTAATGTGCACCTCCTCCTGTACTGCCTTAATATGCACATTCAGCACATCCAATGCATCAAAACATTGTTTTCTAGTTGGAGCCGCGCCTCGTTTTCAAACTGTATGGTTTGACTAAAATGAACAATGACAGCAATATAGTCCACGATGAGCAGCGCTAAAATCAACCTGCGTAGTTGTCCCTCCATTGTGACATTAGAAAGTGTCACATTTATCTTGCAAGTGTACTCTTCTTCAACGTTTGCTTTACTTCCTGGATTTTTCCCACATGGAAATTCTGACCAATCAAGAGCAGCTTTCTCACACAAGGCATTTGATCTGGTCCTCTTGTAAATGCTGCCGTGAGAACACGAACCAACTCTAGGCAATTATACAACTTTGGAACAACATGAGTCCCTGATTCAGACCAAAGGAGACCACTCTAGGACGGGATCTCACTTCATGTTTCTAATCCAGTCACTGAAGCCTCAAATCATCTTCAGCTAAACCTTCAAATGCACTTTTTCACAGATTGTGGATTTTGTCCTCCATCTTGTTATCATGATAGGAAAAAAATCCAGACCTCTCCTTTAACGTTGTCACGTTTCCAGCATGAATACGCTCTATATTTAAAACCTGCTTAGAGTCTGTGTTTATTCCTGAACTTGGACAGAGGGTAGCCGTAGTTGTGCAGTGAGGGGACGAGTCAGGGCTGAGAGCCAATTGGCTCCTGGGGTGACAGTTGATCAAATATCAGAGGGCAGCAGGTCCATCTGTGTGTGTTTGTGTGTGTGTGTGTGTGTGTGTGTGTGTGTGTGTGTGTGTGTGTGTGTGTGTGTGTGTGTGTGTGTGTGTGTGTGTGGCTGATTTATTCTTGTTTTGTTGTTTTAACAGAGTCAAACCAGGATAAATCATCAGTTTTGACACCACAGTAAAACACAGAGGTCACTTTAAACACAGTGTGTGTGTGTGTGTTGAAACAGAACAGAGTACTTTTTTTTTGTTTTATAAAAATGTGTGTTGGACATAAGACTGCAGCTCTGAATACAATGAAAATCATTCACAGATATAAAACACTGCAGGAGACACTCAGCACATCCAGTGCTACTCTCAACCATACATGGCTGCTGCATCAGCTGTTGGCCGCCTGCACTGAGTTTAAAGTATCAACACACCTCAGTACACAGTTTATTCTACATCAGGGAGCGTTACATCTTCTGTCAGTAAAGCTGAAGACGAACTTTAGTGCTTCTATTGTAGAGCATCATTAGATATGGTATTACTGTCAGTCTGCTGTGGAAATTAATTGGCCAGTGCCACTCGGTGTTGACACTGGCACAAAAACCACTTCGTTACGGTCAGAAAAAAATAAAGTTTTGTAAAGGTGCAACTGTTCACAAAACACATGGTTCAGTTCAAGATGACCGACACATTCTCCCTCCAACTTCACGACGTCACATATTAATGTTTGGTCATGGACTTTCCACGTCCACATATGACGTCCAAGGTACCCTGGGTGTGTTGGTTGTTGACGTTCTGGGACGCCGTGTGAACTTCAGCCTGTTACATGCATTGTCTGTTTTCAAAATACACTTCTGTTTTCACAGGAAATGTACAGTTTGCATACAGTCTCTTTCAAAATAAAAGCACTACGTCAGTAACAATGGGGTTTGGCTTTATAATCTTACAGGAAGCAAGATTGTAAAGCACCCCTCCTGCCCACCCTACTCAGACTTCTGCTGACCTCATTTTTATTGTTGTCCCGCCGTGTTTCCCCCTGACGCCACTTGACTCCATTAAACAATAATTCCAACTGGCTGTGTATCATGTCGACGTGAAAGGACGTTTTTTTTCCTCGACAGTGTCTGACAGTGGAAGTCATTAACCAAGCACCAGATTTCGGCGACTTCGGAGTGAGACTAGGTTGATTTGATCAGAATGAAGAAACTCAGGGACCCAAAAACACAACAAGCAAAGGTATCCAAAGGCAGTCGGCTTTAGCAGGGTCAAAAATGTAAAAATCTGATCAAATCCTAAGAGAACACTCGAGAAAATTCTGAGAACACACACTCAAACAACTAAGAATGAACTGGCAGTAGACAAAGGGCAGCACAAGGACTAAATACACAAGGGAGGAGGTCTAATGAGGGACAGGTGAAACCAATCAGGGCAGGTAATCAGACAGCAGGGAAACACACGGGGTCAAGAATTAGAGTATCTGAAACGAGTGCAAGTGTGAGTATCAAAATGAAACAGAAAAAACTGACAAAAACTGAAAACAAGGAAAACATGACCTTAATGGGGACGTCAGGGTGTAACAGATTTGACACAGTGGTGTCAGTTCGCTATGTTTTAAGACCAACATCATAAAGTAAGATCTTTTTTGGAGCTGAACCTGAGTGACCCATCTTCTGGTTTGTCTTAGAAACAGCCCCTTATGATATATACAGTATATTAGGCTGTAGGCGTTAAAAACAAATACAAACAAAAGAATCAATTCTGTTTCTGAAATGCAAGAAAAAAATACTTGTTTTTTAAATTCTTTAATGTTTAATAACTAACATAATAATTTGGGCTTTTTTTGCACAAAGCAGTAATTACAGCCGGGTTGAAATGGACTCATGAGAGAATATTGTAATGGTGCTTGAATACATTAGGCATGTTCATAAAGCCTATACGTTTTCCTCTACAGAGTAGGGTCTTATATCCGTGACAATGGATGTACCGTTGGCATGATACGCCATCGATCACTGTAATAGTTTAACAGCACCCAGCAGCATGGTGGATGGGTCCAACAACTTTCACACAGGTGTTCACTTTCCGTAAGATTGTAAAGCCAAACTCAGTTCTTTTTTCCTAAACCCAACCACGTGTGTGTTGGCTAAACATAAAATTGTCAATTCACCGTGTTAAACCCAGGGTACCTTGGACGTCATATGTGGACGTGGAAAGTCCATGACCACACGTGGACATGTGACGAGGTCGGAGTGAGAATGTGTTGTCCACGCAGTTATTTCATTTTTCCCCTCTGGATCAGTCAGGAAAGGCTGTCTAAATGCTGCAGGGATAACGTTAGCATACAGCGTTTATGTTGCTCCTTGTTTTTGTCCAGTCTCGCCATCGCCCTCGTTATTCACAGCAAAAGTGACGTTTTTTTTTCAACTCGAGAAGATCAGAGCGCGTTTAAAAGAGTGTGGCAAAAACACCAGGCGCCTAGAGCACAGAAACACGAGGAGCGTAGCAACGCAAAAACAGCAAGCAAAAAGCTTCATTCTCATTAAAAACCAATACAAAAAAGTTGCCCCAGCTGCTAAAACGCTTTCTGTGTGGGAGCTTTAAATGTCACAGACCCACAGCCAGCACGTCATCAGAAAGGACACACCTTCAAGCAGGTAGCCCAGTTTCCATTGAAGCCAAACCAGGCACTGCTATGGAAAAATCCCAAAGTCAGCTCATATTCTGCGACTCTTTACAAACTTTGATATGATGCATATGAAACCTATCAGAGGTTTGCAGAATGCCAACATTTACTTCTCTTTTCTCCTTCTCCTCCTCACTCTGTGGGCCGTGTGCTCCCTCTTCCACACTCAACAACAACAACAACAACAACAACATTAAGAGAGGGATAGAGGGAGAGCAGAGAGACGAGCCAGAGATTCTCAGAAATAGTAACTGACCGCCACCAGTGCATCGTCCACCAGCAGGCAAACAGACACAGAGTCAGAGACCTGCAGGTCAGAGACACGGAGCTGAAGTCAGCTGCAGACAGAACAGCAAATATAAAGTCTGCAAGTGTTTGTATAGTGTTTCATTTATTTGTCTAAATAAACATAAGTGTTTTTTCTGTGATTTTGACGATCTGGTTAAACTTCACATTAAAATTTAGTGTCATGGATGGACTGGGGTTTACAGTGCACAAAACAACAGGACAAAAGCACCTACAGTAAGATAATAAATTAACACTCAAAATGTCATGATAAAATATCTTATTTCTGAATGACCAAAAAGTTTCATATTAACTACAAGACCCATAAACCATCAGACCAATCACTGGCTATTAATTGGCTCTGTAACCTGAGAAGTGACCTAAGAAGTGAACACAGTCCTTTGTTGGCTATTGCAGGTTTTGGGGCGGGCATGGAAGCTCCCTGTTGGCTCAAGTAAGGTGTCACTCAAAAGGTCAGGAGTTCACCATCATTCTGATATCAAGGAGTTCTCATATTTACATGCAAATGGAAGAAATTATGGATAATACATGGAGAAATATGAATGTTTGAATCGATGCAGCTGCAGTTTGTGGATATCTATGAATGTAATGATGTGTTTGGACTAAATATTTCACTGGATCTAGATCATCTGGACCTTTGGGAGTGTATAGACCCTTTTACTGTTAGTAAACGGTATGACGTTTTTTGGTGGGCGGGGCTTAGCTGGAGGCAGAACAGTTATCAACAGACGTTAGCTAGCAAGTTTTGTTGGTCTGTTTTTGACAATGGAGGAAGATGATGTGAGTGGTGCATTCAGAAATACTCATTCTAAGTGTGGGAGCGCACTCTGGACACTCGGAGTGAATGTGTGATTAACTTAACCGTTGGTTCATTCATGTAGAAATATAACGCTCCGTTTCTTCCACCAACAGGGCTCTCATTTTAGTGTAGAGCGTCAGACTGAATTTACCAACGCACCATGTCAGGTCACTCACTCTCCGGGACCGCCAGTGTTACTTGAATAAGTAAACACTGACCAACGGGACCAGACTGGCCGACCCGTATGCTCTCACTCAGTGGATGGATGATGTCACAGGAAGCCAATCTTACAAAGGAGGACCACACTTGTTTGTTTTGCTATGGAAGCTAACGTTAGCTAATGTGCTAAAAAGTTAGCGTTCCAGAGAAATCCAATATTCCTCTTAATCCCTCCCCAGTTTCTGATGAGGTGGACATGATAACCCTTAATACACATAACCTTATTCATCCCTACAACAGGAAATACTTTTTCCCTAACCTGATATGAAGTGTGCGCTGCACATGTGAGCATTTTTGATGATGGCCTCCGTCCAGTCCTTTGGTCTTATCACATTTAACCATAGTTGTCTTTGTTTTTGTTGACGGGCAGTGGCGGCTGGTTTTGAGCCATGACTCCTTCTATTCTGGCTCCCAATAACACAACAAGACAAACACATTTTAACACTCCTATGGAGCCTACAGCCCTGTGGGGGAGAGGCAGCTGCATTTTATCCAGCTGATAACATGACTCATTGTGATGCCATCTCTAAAAGGGTCTTTTAGCACCAGTTTTGATGGCATATAATTGATCTGTGGGTCACAATCACACTTCATATGTGAGGAATAACTTTTTTTTTTTTTTTTTTGCCTGACAGTAGCATTTATTGAGCCTGTGCTGGTGGTTTTATCATGAAACAGTCAGCATTAATGGCACCACAAGGAGCATAGCTTTCCAACGATAGGTCATATGACTAAACCACTTAAGCACAGCAAACACAGCAGATGTTAACACGTCATGATCATCAAATAAAACTTTATGAGCCATCAAGTTTCTAAGAGTTGGTAATCTTAAACTGCTCTGTATGTATTTGCAGAAAATATTTAGATATATGAGTAATATATGTGTAATGTGCAGATGTAATATTCCCCTGTACACACACACACACACACACACACACACACACACACACCCTCTTGAGCCTATAAAACAATAACAAGAGGGAGGGGGAACACACACACTGACACCCACACACACATATTGATAGCAGGTCCTAACAGATTAAGTGTGCGTTTAATATCCCTCCTCCTCCCTGGAGTGTTTCCCATGATCCTCTGCTCCTCATGGGTTTTTGTTTTGACGCTGTGGAGACTCGCTGCAGCTGTGAACAAAGAGCAACAGTCAGACGTCTGAACAATGATTCAGCTCTGACAGGAAACATGACACACTGACTGTTTTTCTGTTTTTGTTACAGATTCACTGACCTTTTCTCTGAATCTTTATTCTCACTTAAATGTTTTCTATTTTTCCCACTTTGATGAATGTGCTCCTGTTGGACAGATGGTCTCCTGCGGGTCATTAAAGGTCCCATAATCTGCTCATTTCCAGGCTCATACTTGTGTTTAAGGTTTCTGCTACACATGCTTAATGTTCAAAAAACACTTTATGTTTCTCTGTCTGTCTGAGCATACCTGTATTCATCCTCTGTCTCTTTAAGCCCCCCTCCTAAAAAAAGCACGGACTGGTCTGATTGGTCAGCCTTTCTGGGTCCTCGCTCTTGGTATCTCTGCACTGTCACTGCAGCCGCTGGGAATGACTGTAACAGCACCGTAGCAACACTTTCACAATGTTTATTTACACTAACTTCCATGAAGAAAACCCTCATGTCACACATGTAAAATCCAGCGCCACTGAGCACTGGCACATTTCTAGCCACCTAAAAAAATCAGCATCAGTTTAAGTGTATGCAATATTAACAATAGTCACCAGTTCCAGTTTGGATCTTAAGTTGTTATCTCAAAGCCACCAGACTCTATTGACAAAAACAATCATTTTATTTTAATTTTTGTCATTCTAAAGTCGTCAACCACCACTGCTGGGTCAGGGATCTTTATGTCGGACACCAACAAAAAGCAACGGTATGATGTGCCAGTGGGTGGCGTAAGTTTATAACACCACTGGACAGCGTCAGGTTCAAACGCCACCGGATAACAACGTAATTCAAGGAGCTGGAAAGTCCCTATAGGGCAGGCAGAAGGAGTGGTGGATGGCTGCAAAACCCAGATTCCAGTGTTCGCTTCCCATGTGAATATTGAGCCATACCATGATGTTATTTTCTAAACCTAACCACGTGTGTTTGTTGCAAAAGTAAACAGAGACAAGGTGGATTACCGACATTGTAAGTTTATTTTGAAAAGACTGTTTGCATCTAGCAAGCAAAAACGATACATTTCCTGTGAAATGAAAGTGTATTTTGAAACAACACAATGCATAAATTGACACGATGTCCCGCAACGTCAACAACAAACACAGGAGGATACCTAGCACATCATACATAGACATGAAAGTTCACTGATATTTGACAAGTTGGGATGAGATTGCGTTGGTCATTTGGTGTGTGAGGTTTTTCTTTAAAGGGATAGTGCACCCAAAAATGAAAATTCAGCCATTATCTACTCACCCATATGCCGAGGGAGGCTCAGGTGAAGTTTTAGAGTCCTCACAACACTTGCGGAGATCCAAGGGGAGAGGAGGTAGCAACACAACTCCACCTAATGGAGGCTGACGGCGCCCCAG
>NC_065511.1:41440737-41446404 GCF_006386435.1 Epinephelus moara
GCTTCAGGACACTTGGATCACTACGGACGAGCAGTATGGAGATATTTTGTGGTTTCAATTATGTGTTTTTGGACGTTTGAATCTGGGGCACCGTCAGCCTCCATTAGGTGGAGTTGTGTTGCTACCTCCTCTCCCCTGGGATCTCCACAAGTGAAGTGAGGACTGTAAAACTTCACCTGAGCCTCCCTCGGCATATGGGTGAGTAGATAATAGTTGAATTTTCATTTTTGGGTGCACTATCCCTTTAACTTAGGACCTTTAGTAAACAATTGGTAGTAGTGTTTTGTGTTCCTCAGGTGGCAATTTGATGTTAGCTGATTTGTTCTGTGAAGTTAAATTTTGACCCTCGGGGCCACCGTACAGTTCAGCTCAATACAAGATAAAAGAAACAAAAGTGAGAAAAGCAAACAAAAAAAGAGGCACTGAGATCGAAACAAAGGTATTGGTGTTTTTTTTTTTAGTCCCTGAGCTCTGTAGCTTTTTTTGTGTTTTCGATGTGCTAACTGGCTGGAGTCTTGAATCTGTCCTGTCGGTCTTCTGCTTTCCCTTTTTATGAGTGACGAAGACAGACTACCGCCGCCTGCTGCTATGGAGAGTTTTTTCCTCTCATGCAGGAGCAGAACGTACGTGCTATCTGGCTGTCAGCTGTAGACTTTGAGGTGTATTCAAGTAGAACTTTATGAAGCAGGTAACGTGAGGCGATGCATGTTTGATGATGGTTTGGTGTGTCTTAAGCGTGGGGGTTAGTAAAGAAGAAGTTTTCTGTGCCCAAACAACATCACTGTTAAATGTTGTGTAGATTGTTTGTAACTTCCTGTTTGTGTTTGTGCTGCTGAAGCTGCAGGTACATTTCTGTCGTTCTCCTTTATGGAGTGCTGAAGTCTTGACATCGCTCTCTAAGGATCCACTGATCTCTGTGTGTTTTCAGTGTGTGTGTTGTGATACGGTGGATCAGGGTCACAGCAGGGTGTGGCTTGCCATGAAACAACAACAACAGAGAGCCTGGAGATCAGCCAGCGAGCAGCTACGATCACAGCCAATCAGACGTCTGAGTCTTTGTTTATAAATGTGAGTGTGAATGTGTGAACAGGAGGAGGAGGAGGAGGGTGTGCAGGGAGAACGAGTTATACAGAGAGAGAGAGGAAAAATACTCCCTGCAGGAAAAAATGTGTCTTTCACAACAGTGTAAACCTGACATGCTGCCCTGCTGACCTGGATATCAGACCACCCTGAGAATTAAACGCTCCTCACACCCTGGAAAACCTCGTTTATATCAGATCTGCCTCGTCCTGGTTTTTATTTTATGTTTTGATGTATGTAAATAAACTGTTGTGATTTCGTGACCAATCCGCCGAGTGTGTCAGGACCCACAGATCAACAAAAATACTCTATGAATCATATAAATAATTTTTGTTATGATCATTTGTAACAGCTGTGGAAAACATCGACAACAATAAAAGAGCAGCAGAGTAGCTTGTTAGCTCGAGTACAAACCTGTAGACTTCAGAGTAAATCTTCTAAGGATTAAATTTTAGTCGACACAAACATTAATATTAATAAATAGTCATAGTATGTTTGTGTTTCTTGTTTATGTTTTTCAGGCAAATGCTGCTTTTTATTCTGTGTGAGCTCCTACAGAGGATATAAGACCAGAGGGAGGTGAATGTCAACAACACACACATTAACACACAAAGCATGTCGTGTTTAGTCCCTAGTGTGTGTGTGTGTGTGTGTGTGTGTGTGTGTGTGTGCGCAGGATTATCTCCCAGGTTACTTGGCAGATTTCTGCTCAATGTTTTGACAACGACTCTCAGAGAAAGGAGGATTTTGTGTGTGAACATGTCTCACTGCCTCGTGCTTTGATTCAGAAGTTCATAAATCTAGACTGAACGATTTAGTGGGAAAAACTGAACCAGTAATTTTACACGGAGCTCTAAATCTAAGATGGGATCAAACAAAACACACAGGGGTTAGTAACTGTAGTGTCACAACATCCAGGAGAATCACCCAAATTTCTGTTTTGTCTGAGTTAAGTGGTGGAACGTTTAAAGCATTTTTTTCATTTGATCTTCATACAGTTATTACAATTGAAAGAGAGAAATAGCTTTATGTCATAACAATGATAAGAGGTAGCAAAAAGAAAAATGATGTGTTTTAACCAAAAACAGAATGGGACCCAGAATTGATCCTTGTGGAACACCACATTTAAGTGTGATGTCACAGAAGGATAATCACCAGTCACAGAGGTTTCTCAGGACCTGACACCCCAAAGGTTTCTCTTAAGAAAGACTTAAAACTTAAGTGGTGCTGAGTAAAGGTTCATTTAGATTCTAACGTTGTATTCACACCGAATGCGATGCAAATTTTCTGGTTGGGTTAAGGCCCATTTATGCTCCCTTTACGTACAAAAATGTATACGTCCGTTTCAAACGATGTTACCGTCACTGCCCACATACTTCCATGCGTCCTTTACGTTGGCATGGATGTTAACCAATATATCCACCAGGGGGCAGCCCAGAGTCAAAGGTTTATGACAACAAACTCAAAAACAAACATGGCGACTGTGGAGGAGATATTGATAATGTACCTCTTGCATAAAAGACAAAGTCTCTAGTACTGCCGATGGGAGAAATTGATGACGAGCATCATTTCCAGTAGGATTAGGATGTCCGCCGGGGCATTCGATAACCGCCATTGTTATTTCTTCTTCGTGTCTCACTAGAGCTACGTATCGGGTAGTGACAGCAACACTGCCCCCACGGTTTCCGGTGGTACTGCTCCGTTTGGCCCGTATCCGTAAGCTTTATGGAAATGTGCAGAAATACGGACGAAATGAATGCGGAGCACGGACAGAAGGCTCCATCCGTATCCAGATCCGTATTTAACGTTGAGCATAAATAGGCCTTTACTCGCATGAGTTTAAACACTAGAATATTTTGTGTTGACTCACGTCATTCGTGTGTAAAATCACTGAATCGATGAAAAAACCTCTGCTGGTACTTCCTCGGCATCATAAGTCCCCAGAGGATCTCAATGCTGATTGGCCATCATGGCGCGAAGTGGTCAGATTTTTCAATTCTCGTGAATAAGCGCATGATGTGAAATTGTGCTACTCGCGTCATTCGCTTAATCCACTTAATTTGCATATTTCACATCATCCATGTCGTGTCCATGTCTGGCAGGAATTCACATCTAATCATGTCTTTACATTGACTTTACTCGTAATTCACTCACGCAAATTCTTTTATTCACACCCGCTGTGAACACAACTTAAGTGTGTGTGAATGTGAGGTTACAGCCAAGAATATTGAACCCTTTTACAATATGTTATTTAGTCATTTATTGTGTGCACAATTATGACTGTACGTTGAAGAACCTCTCGTGGTTGCAGTGATTCATAATTGAGACTGTTGACTCCTTACTCCTCTTCACCCAGCACATTCTCACTCCGACCTCGTCATATATTGATGTTTGGTCATGGACTTTCCATGTCCACATGCGACGTGCAACGTACCCTGGGTGTGTTGGTTTTTGACTTCCTGGGATGCTGTGTCAACTTGTTTGTGTGTGTGTGTGTGTGTGTGTGTGTGTGTGTGTGTTCCTGGTAACCAGCTTTGATCCTCCACCTCAGAGCAACGTGTTCAAACATGGCCGACCACTTCACTGCAGATAACAACAGAAACTGAAAGAAATTTAACAGCAGAGCAGAGCACATTGTACCTGCTCCAATCACCTCCCTGCTGTGTGTGTGTGTGTGTGTGTGTGTGTGTGTGTGTGTGTGTGTGTGTGTGTGATGTTATCATAACAGCATATTGTCATAAAATAATGCAATAAAATGTCATAACATAATAATGTTGCATCATTTTAGCAATGAGCTGCATCACGTGTGGCTGCAGCAGAGTGTGTGTCTTCATGTGTGTGAGTGTGTGCTGTGTAAGACATGTCCTGAACATGTTATATAACCACGTCCACCCAAACCCCAGCATGTCCAATGCTGGGGTTTTAACCCTGCAGAACTTGACACAACAGATGTTGAAATAACTGAAATATTATCACGACTTCATGAAGACAAACAGGACGCTGGCCTCTGTGCTACATCACGTCAGCGTTCTCTGCTCACCTCAGTTTATTTAAGTGCTATTTATGTAAGTACTGGACGTTACGGAGAACAACAGCAGCCTCTTTATCTTCTGTAAAACAACTTCTTCACTCAGGTGTGATTCAAAAACCATTTTCATAACTATCTCCTTTACTATCTCCTTTATGACTGTTTAACTTTTAATCAAGTTGTAAATTTCTGTTACAGCATTACCACGTGTTGTTGCGAAACAAACCTAACTATGACTTTTAGCTGATTCTAAACACACTCTAATAATACTTGTTAAATATTAACTTGTAAACACGACCTGTGTCACAGTGGAGACTTGCAGGATGTAATAAATCTGATTGATACACCAGATCAAAACAGTGAATGAGATGTTGATGATAAGGAAACCTCAGAACTTGTTCTACCATGGCCTTGATAGCTCCAAGTACGGGAGACCAGGCCGTGTTTCTCTGGCATCATTTTAGAATATTTTCATCAGCAGGTCAAAGTCTGAGATTTAAATAGACATACTGTAATGGTCACAAATGTTTTCTTAAATGAAGTGATTCATGATTAAAGTGCTGTTGTACATAGAGCGCTCCAGGGATGATGTTTTCTGTCGGCTGACACGGAACTTGGCTTCATCCAGGTTCCCTTCGCCATAAAGCCTGTGGGATTTTTCCATTGGATTAAAGTAGTTTCATTTCAAAAGCATCGGAATCTGGCACTTGGTCGGTGACTTTCTGGGTTTTCTTGCTCCCTCACTGTAAAGCTTTCCTGGGTCCCAGTGACGCATCCAACCGCACCACCACTCCTCTGTAAACGACAACAACAAGAGTGGGAAATTTGAGATTGCATCAGGTTGCACATCCACTTCAGTCAAAGACAACAGAAAGATATGAGTCAGACATTACAAACTTTCACCTCAGAGGAGGAAGGAAGGAGTTTTCCTGACTTGGTCACTTTTAGTTGGTACTGCCACCGCCCTTAGAAAGTACTATTGCAAGCAATTGGGACCTCCAACTTCCTCATAATGCCAGTAACTGTGATGCTCTTAGTTTTGTATCCGTTACCAAAACAAGTGCAGCTGACAGAGTTCTCCACAGACCAACTCAGAGATCTGCTGTTGATCCTTTGCAGTGAATGTGGTTTAACTTCAAAGTTATAACTGCACAGATTGTAGATTCTAACAGATTATATTTGAGGCAGTGAAATTAGGCCCGTTTACACTGAAGAAGTTCCTGGTACTATTTGGGGGGCAGGAACTACTACAGGAACGTCCTCTCACTCGGCCCTCTCAACTGCCGTGTCTCCACTGAGAGAGCGGAGTATGAGGAATGTTCCTGTAAAGTTACGGGCTCTGGATGTGACGTACTCGTTGCGCGACCATTTTGGCCGGGGCGACGTAGGGACGCTGTTAGCCGATAGCGGTGTCTGTAATAACTCACTAAATGGCCCGTGAAGAAAATATTTTTTCCAGCGGATGTCTTAGTTACAACATGATTGAGCTAACTGGAGTAGTTTCATGTCGTATCCGACAATGGGAGGCTTTTAACAGATGACGTCCTGATGTTAGCTTT
>NC_065511.1:41446680-41450436 GCF_006386435.1 Epinephelus moara
CTGAGGCAGGGACTTGTTTAGCCCCTGTAAAAGTTCCGGAACTCTGTCCTTCGGGGGTGGTTCCTGCGGTGGAGACACGCACCAACGGCCCCGGCCCCCGGTGGAAACGGGCCTATTACATCAGCAGCTCTCTGACGTTATTTTTATGTCCTTTTGTTGTTTGTGATATTTCTGATCATCTTGTTAACTGAAACATTTAATAGTGCTAGTATTTTAATATTTATATTATCACTACTCGACTGGTCATTAGCACTTGAGTGCGCTGTCATCCATCATAATGACTTCTGACAGCTGGAATTCAGCTGGCTTACACACCGCAACATTCGACCGGACGTCGTAGAACATCCTGGTATTTTTGACATTGGGAAATACTAAATGTTTTTCTTCATACTATATATAATAATAACAATAATACATTTTATTTCTGGGCGCCTTTCATGGCACTCAAGGTCGCCTTACAGAGTAAAATACAATAAAATACAAAGTACAAGATAATTAAACATTTTACAACAAACAAACAAATATCAGTTTAAAAAGCAAACAAAACAAACATAAACAAAACATCTGTTCAGGCTTACCCACTCAAAGGGAGTAGGAAAGCCTGAACAGGTGAGTTTTCAGCCTGGATTTAAAGTGTGGGAGTGAATCAATATTTCGGAGGTCAGATGGGAGTGAATTCCAGAGCTGGGGAGCAGAGCGGCTGAATGCTCTGCCCCCCATGGTAGTGAGGCGAACGGAGGGGACAGTGAGGTGAATAGAAGAGGAGGATCTGAGGGTGCGAGCAGGTATGGTGATAGGAAGGAGGTCAGAGAGGTACGGAGGGTCGAGGCTGTGGATGGCCTTGTAGTTCAGAAGTATAATCTTATAGTGGATGTGGTAGGTGATGGGGAGCCAATGGAGCTGCTGTAAGATGGGTGTGATATGACAGGTGGATGGAGTCCTAGTGATAATACAGGCGGCGGAATTCTGAACCATCTGCAGTTTATGGAGGATTTTCTGGGGGAGACCAAACAGGAGTGAGTTGCAGTAGTCAAGCCGGGAAGTGACAAGACTGTGAACCAGTATGGCAGCGGTGTGAGGTGTGAGGGAGGGGCGGAGGTGGTTGATGTTGCGGAGCTGAAAGTAGGCTGACCGCGTTATGTTGTTAATGCGGGATGAGAAGGAAAGCGTGCTGTCGAGGATGACACCCAGACTCTACCTGAGGGGAGGGGAGGATGGAAGAATTGTCGATCGATATGGTGAAACTGTGGGCTTTGGCTAGATTTAGTGCCAATTAGTAACATTTCTGTTTTATTACTGTTTAATTTGAGAAAATTGCATGTGAACCAGGACTTTATTTCATGAAGGGAGTCAGTAAGGAATGAGGGAGGGAGGGTGGAATCAGGTTTGGAGGAGATGTAGAGCTGGGTGTCATCTGCGTATGGTAGTGTGGGTACTGGATGTGCATATTGTGTCGTTGCTCTGTGATGTAACAACCCAATGTGTCCCTAAAGAGACGTCAGTGATAGGAACTAGTGGCTCCTCTGGGAGACAGTCAGGTCTGTTTGTGTTGGTTGGAGCTGATATCACCTGGTAGCTGATGATATTTATATAAATATCTGTCCCGCTGAGAGGATTAAAACATGTAAAGAAGCATTTTTAGATTTGACAGTTTGTAGTTACAGTTTTCACAACAGTAGAAAATGCTGAGGATGTCTGAAGCTCAATAAAAAGAAAACTTTATATATAAATATAGTTGTGACTGCACTCAGAGTAAAGTCCATAAATATTATCAGCAAAATGTACCAAAAGTAAATGTTATGCTGTGTTGATTTTGGACACAAAAGCAGGACACGGACACACACTGGGAACAGTTTAATACAGTAGTTTGGTGAGAGTATGGAGAGCTGAGCTGGAGTAACGGTGGAGCAGGTGAGGAGAGCAGAGCTGTCGGCTGAGAAGCAGACTGGCGAGGAGCTCATCGAGGCAGGCGGACAGAGAGCATGAGAGTGAAAAGAAACTGAAGCACAGGTAGACACAGTTAGTCATGAGCAGAGGCAAACAAAAGGAAAGATTACACACTTGAAAGTACAGAGCGGTGTAGTGTTGGAACAGAGTCAGCAAAGACTGGAGTGTGGAGCCAGGTGTGTGCGCTGCAGGAGCTTGATTTGTGGATAGGTCGCAGGTGTGCATGATTACTGGCAGCAGGAGTGGAACAGAGAGACACACCCAGACAACCACCCACACACCCACCCACACACACACACACACACACACACACACACACACAAAATCACAGAGGGATTTAACAAGAAACACGAAGAGCGAACAAAGGAGAAGCACAGCCAAAACCATGACAGTAAAAGTACTCATTGTGATATTGATAAAATGCCATAACTGAAATATGGACGTGTAAACAGCAACCAATGTGGAGCTAATTTTATTACTTCATACACTGTTGGATTGTTTAATCTGAACTACAGCTGCCAACTTCAGTGAAGTAAAAGTACACTCACTGGCCATTTTATTAGGTACACCCTGCTGTGTCATAGATTCAACAAGGTGCTGGAAACATTCCTCAGAGATGTTGGTCCATANCATCAGAAGATGGGTACACTGTGGTCATAAAGGGATGGACACGCTCAGCAACAATACTCAGGTAGGCTGTGGTGTTTAAACCATGCTCAGTTGGTACTAAGAAAATCTCCCCCACACCATTACACCACCAGCAGCAGCCTGGATGTACCCATCTGGCACCAATAACCATGCCACGTTCAAAGTCACTATTCTGATTCTCAGTTTGAACTTAAGCAGCTCGTCTTCACCATGTCTACATGACTAAATACACTGAGCTGCTGCCATGTGATTGGCTGATTAGCTACTTGTGTAAAGAGCAGTTGAACAGGTGTACCTAATAAAGTGGCCAGTGAGTGTGTAAACAATAGACAGTGGTGTGTTTAGTACCTGAAAGACACAACCACATACGTGTGTTGGCTAAACGTAACCAGGTGTGTTTGTTGTTGAAGGATTCACATTTCCTGTGAAAACAGACAATGCATGTTAACAGGCTGAAGTTGACATGGCGTCCCAGAGCGTCAATAACCAACGCACACAGGGTACCTTGGGCGTCATATGTCGACATGGAAAGTCCATGACCAAACATGGATATGTGATGTGGTGGGAGTGAGAATGTGTTGACTGGCAAGTTAAGAGGAGTCAGCAGTCTGTCAGTATGTAAAACAGGTTTTCCAACAGTTCTGAATGGCGGCAACCATGAGACGTCTTTGAGCACACAGTCATACATGTGCACACAGAATATGAGGCTGATTGGTCCAGTAGTTTGCAAGGTAAGCTGCGGACAGACAGATACACACACATGACCAAACACAAGATCCCCTCCAGGCTTATACATGGAGGGAATAAAAACGCAAAACGCCCTTTGCGATCACTTGGCACAAGAAAGACAGAGGGTCAGAAATCATCTCTGCAGTCTGCTGTGTTAACTCTTCTGATCGCTGCTCAAAGGTCACGGTGGGTCCAGAAATAGTAAACAGTAGTCCATACCCATTGAGTGCACAGTTGCCCACGTACACTTTTGGAAACTTTCTACCTATGCCAATCCTCAATGCCTATGTGCAGTTTCACATAGATTGACCACATCAGTGAGTAGAAAAACGTGGGACAGACAGAATGACTGACTGACAGAATGACACACTGACAGTTTCCGTGATTATGTACAGCATACCATACCATGACTTAGTCATACCAAACATTAGA
>NC_065511.1:41450880-41452726 GCF_006386435.1 Epinephelus moara
CATCCTCCCATGACCCTCTACCACTGTGCCAAATTTCACATGGATTGACCAAGTCAGTGAGGAGAAAAACGTGGAACAGACACACACACACACACACAGAGTTTTTGTCATTATATAGTAACATTTCTTTTATAATGTTTGCTCATCATAACCAAAACTTCTCAAAGGTAGAAAGTTAAACTGGATGTACGGCTAAACATGTGGCTCATTTTGGTCTGTTTCTACTTCCTTTATTTGAAGGCCAGTCACGTTTTACACGTTTGGAATGATTCGCCTGCGTGTCCACAGACTGTCAACATACCACAGATACTTGTAAACCAAAGGACAGAGGAGAGAGTCAGCTTTCCAGGAACACGAGAGGTGTATCGGTTGGTTAAAACCAAGCTGACAAAGTGAAAAATACTCCACTTAGAAGATCCATCTGGGATCCAGTCACCTGATAAATTGCACAGATTAAGAAAGCTGGTCGATGTGTGCAGGGTAGGAGGGACACCGGCTGCCTCTGAACACAAAGCTCTCCAGTCAGCAAAACCTGAAACACACACACACACGTATATAAAACAGTGTTATGTAACACCAGTTGGGGCCCTGAAGTCTCTGTACATTCACAGAATCAGTAACTTGAGGTGAAGCGATCGGGACGCCGTGCCTCAGCAGGAGTTTTACACACTGTCATTACATAATCTCTGTTTATCAATCCCACGATGCCACGGGGGTGGAGACAGGCCTGTAGTAGGAAGGAACACTCAGAAAAACTACTTTTCACATAGCATGCACAGCTGCACCTCAGCCCGCTCATGTTCACACACACAGAGCACACAGTGTCTCTGTCACTGCAAGACATAAACATTATGTAAGTTCTAAAAGCATGAACTGGTGATTCCTCACAGTGATCTGCTGTGGAGCAGAAGTACATTGTGTTAACTTCCTGTTTTACTGTTGGAATAAACCACTGTGATGCTGATCTGTAACTAAAACATAGAATTACACAAAAAGAGAAGACACATAGCCAACAGCTAACTTTAGCCCCTTGTAGGCCCTGATCACAGAAAGTGTTTTAGCAGCTGGAGGCGGCTTTTTGTAATTGTTTTTACTGAGAATGAAGCTTTTTGCTCACTGATGCATGTGTTGCTACGCACCTCGCATTTCTGCGCTCTAGGCGCCTGGCGTTTTTGCCCGAGGACTCTGAACTCCTTGAACTGAAAAAATCAATGAGCTGATTTGAGAGGCAGGCCTACAAGTTCACAGTTGGTAAACAATGGAGGAGAAACTAGTGGTAGCGGCTGCTGGATACCCAGAGCTATACGGCCCGACAATACACAGATGACTTCACCTGTGTCTGATTGTCTGTCCCGCCCTGATCAGCCTCACCTGTGTCTCGTTAGCATTCCCCTCACCAGAGTATTTAGTGTGTGTCTCAGTGCCAGTTTGTCTTAACTTCTTGTGTGTCTGGCGTTGCAGCGTTTTGATTCCCTGTGTCCTTTTCTTGATTTTTGGGATTTTGCCTGATGATTGACTCTGCAATCAACAGGCAAGTCAGGGCTGGTCCAAAGCAAGCCTGAGCCAGCCCTGACTATAAGATTTCTCAAAGAGGAGAGTCTTAAGTCTGCTCTTAATCAAAAAGCCATATACACTCACCGGCCACTTTATTAGGTAGTAGTACCTAATAAAGTACCAGGTTGGACCCCCTTTTTAATTCTTGGTGTCACAGATTCAACAAGGTGCTGGAAACATTCCTCAGAGATGTTGGTCCATATTGACATGATGACATCACACAGTTGCTGCAGATTTGTCGGCTGCACATCCATGATGAGAATCTCCCGTTCCAGCACATCCCAAAGGTGCT
>NC_065511.1:41453102-41503059 GCF_006386435.1 Epinephelus moara
TAGAGATGGTTGTGCTGAAAATCCCAGTAAATACTCAGACCAGCCCGTCTGGCACCAACAACCATGCCACGTTCAAAGTCACTTCAATCACCTTTCTTCATCATTCTGATGCTCAGGTTGAACTTCAGCAGCTTGTCTTCACCGAACTGCCACGTGATTGGCGGATTAGGTATTTGTGTTAACCTGCAGTTGAACAGGTGTACCTAATAAAGTGGCTAGTGAGTGGATGTGATTGTGACACTACTGTGCTGCTCTAACAGCCTCCACTCTTTTTGCTTCAGCCTCTCCACCACATGAGTCTACTGCAGGGATTTGATCCCATTCAGACATATGAGCATCAGTGAGGTGAAGCCCTGGTGGGTGATCAGGTCTGGATCACAGTCTGTGTTCCACTTCATTGTAAAGAGCTCTAGAGCTCTGTGCAGACCAGTCCAAACTGGGGAATGATTTCTTCATAGCTGGCTCTGTGCCCGGGGCATGTTGAAATAGGACAAACACAAACTGTTGCAAGTCCAGGTAGTTAGCATGTAGCATGTAGCATCTGACCTTTTGTATTTCTGGCATCAGATCGCTGCTGTCCAGCCATATAAAAGAGACATTTTTTTAACCTTTCAGTGCAGGAACTCAGTCAGGTTCAGGAATATGTTATGTTTCAACATTACAATGACTCATCTATTTAATTCTGCTGTTAATAATCGAGACTGTGATTATGTTTCTGTGCATGTTTACAACACAGCCCCGCAGGCCTACAGGCTCACAGCACAGCAACAAATAAATCCTTTGATATTACTTCCTGCCATGTGCAACCTCCTCACATTCCTCTGAGAGGGAGCGAGGGGTGTGTCTGAGAGAGGCGGTGTAAAAATGGCCTCTCTCTCTCTTTGAATGGGGGAAACAAACTCGGTGAACCCGAGCTGCTGGCAGCTCTCCAACTGCTATCAAAGTTGATCCTCTGGCTGAAAGGACTGTTTTCTTTTCTGCTCGGCCTCCATTCAGCTCAGCCGGCTCGAGTGGCACCACAGCCTGTTAAAGTGAAGTGTGGACAGTCACAATAATGGTCACAAATGGAAAGTTTAAGGGATTTGTAGCTACAGAGAGGAATCCAGACTTAAAGGTGCATTTCCCAAATTAGTCACAGTGCCCAACAGCTCCCTAAACTTCACGGAGCTGGGAATTAACTTTAGAAATGACTCTCCTCTGGTTCAGGGATAAGACTCTATATCAAGGCAGTAATTGTATAATAATAATATCGCATGTATTTTGAGACTCCGCCCCCCAGTATATCCTCCTGAGACCCTGTGTCCTCATATGAGGACATCATATTTTGGGTTTACTTGACCCTATGCTTCATTTAACTTCATCTGTTGCCCTTGTTCATGGACACTTTTTTGTGCCACTACTCCATGTAAAGACAAGATGGCAGCCATCTCTGCCAAGTCGGTCTACAGCCGATCCTGACACTAAAGTGGACAAGGTCCAAAACCTGATCACAGTTCAAGGTTGAAACTTGTTTAATTCTGATTAATAATGTTCATAGTTCGATACGGCAACAAATTTGACCAATTTTATCAACAGTAACAAGAAACGACACTGTTAATTAGGACATACTCGTTTGAAGACATTGGGACTTAATCATTGTCTCGTTTCAGGGAAATTGGGACTTGATGGTTGTCTTGAATGAGGACAATGGGACGTAATTATCACTGACAATGTTGAGGGTTTTCTTTTTTTATAATTATCAGATCGATCCTACTGATCCCAGATAGCTAGGAGAAATAATAAAAAATGCATACCAAACAAAAGTTCAGGTTTCAGGAGGATATTGCTAAAAAAAAATCTTAATAAAAACAGTGCTACGGTACGACAAGCAACCACATGACGCCATCCGAATAATCATTAGCAAATGTAATCATAATCATAAATAAATTTAAGAATAGCCACTACTGGTTCCAGTACAGCGGTGTAGCGCAGTTCTGCGTGTGGTTTGTCCAAGTGGAGTTGGTGTACTCCAACAGATGCCGATGCTCGACTGCTGTGGGTACAATCAATGTCAAACACTCTAATAATAATAATAATAATAGTAAACTTTATTTATACAGCGCCTTTCAAAACACAGTTACAAAGTGCTGTACAATAAAACTAAACACAATTAAAACACAAGGAGAATAAAACAAATAACATGTCATAAAATGTCATCTCGTAAAAGATGAAATAAGGAAGGCCAAAGCTAAAATCAAGATAATAAAAGATAGATAAGATAATGCCATTAAAGGCAGTAAGATAGCAATAAAATAGACAGCTCAGATAAAGTCAGGATATGCTTTAGGATAGAAATATGTTTTTAGGAGAGACTTAAATGAAGACAGTGATTCTACTGCCTCTATTTCATTACTTTCAAACGTATTAGAAAGTGAAAAAATGTACAGCTTTATAGAGGGCACCAGGAATGAGTCCTAAAGCCCGGAAATGAGTTAGCATTTTACTACTCACAGTTCCCTCATCTTAAAGGCAGTGGGTTTTTTGACTGGCTTTTTGGTTTGATGCTTGAAATAAGGTTAACACAAGCTTAAGAGACTTTCACGTTTTGTTCTACGACATAAAATATAACAGTAAATACCCCACTCATGAACTTTGAAGTTTCTATGTGTCTTTAAAAAGGTGGTTACTAAGGCCCAATCCCAATACTCCCCCTTGACCACTGCCCCTTAGCCCTTGGCCCTACCCCTTGGCCCTCAAAATGAAGCAACGGTTGAAATCTTTCCCTAGGATTTGGGACACCACTCACTACGTCACCGTGTCGGTTATGTTCACGCATACGTAACTATTTTTAAACAGGAAGCTGCGAGCCATCTACATTTCCAGCCGGCATCTACAATAGAGTCTCATTCATCCTACCGATCGCGTTTGCCGCATTCATCATGCTTCTTTTGATGAACGACAGACGACTTCTGCTAGCTAGCTAACCAGCTAACATTACGAGGCAGCATAGTTACACTAGCTGGCGTGTTATCGTAATGAGAAAAGTCCGACAATGTTGCAGAACAGGACAGATGACAGACGCCAGATAGTGCGAGCTGGCTAGCTAGCTAGCTAACAAGCAACCTGACGACGGTAACGTTAGCTATGTATGAACTTTTTTCCCCGTCTCTTGCTCGGTGGTAGCCATGGCGACGTCTACCCCTTGCTGGCAAGTCAGCATCTGAAATCCCTTCAACCCACTACCCCTCGTTATGCCCCCTACCCCTACACGCAAAAAGGAATTGGGACACCCCTACCCCTCACGGGAACACGCAAATGTAGGGGTAGGGCCAAGGGGTAGGGCTAAGGGGGGGTATTGGGACGGGCCCTAACAAGTGGCTGAATGGGACTACAGAACGTCTTTACAGTCCTGTTATGTTTGCGACATTAGGTCATACTTTTTACTTCTGGCAGCTGTATTTAGGCCTCAATAATCATGAAAGTGGTGTTTATTTGTGACGATCATCTTGCTGAACAAAACATGTAAGCACAAAGTTTGCCACAGAGCTTATTTTCTGCAATAACCCAAAATCCAATAGAAAAATCCCATCGGCTTTTTGACAAAGGGACCAGTGTAGGGGTGCACAATAATATCGCCACGTTATTAGCATCGGCCGAAATCATCTTTAAAATGATTCATCACTGAAAAGTATTTCATGTCTCCATCTGCTGGTGGGCCGTCATGATAAGAGGATGCATGTATGATATGATGTTAATTCCACTACAGAAGAGACTTGATGATCACTAAAATTAGGTGGGGAAAAGTGGATATATCATATTAGTTATTGGTCAAATTAGTTGTTACATATCGTCATATCAGATATCAGCAAATAATCCAATATCGTGCATCTCTAGACCAGTGCAATTCTTACTTCCGCATCAGCCTACAGAAAAACATCCTCCCTGGAGCATTCTATACACATTTCATTTGTAGCATACTTTACAAGACACGTCCCCAACAAACGGCGCCCATCACTAGTGCAAGACAAACCCCCCAACGTTAGTTGTTGGAAAACTTATTATTGTAACATTATACCGATAACAACCCTTCCCTTCAGTCGGGACATGCATGTAAAGGTAACATTACTGTCAATACATCATTTAGCGCTGGAACTGTAATTGTGGAAATAATATTTTGCTAGGGCGGCACGGTGGTGTGGTGGTTAGCACTCTCGCCTCACAGCAAGAGGGTTGCCGGTTCGATCCCGGGCATGGGAGCCCTTCTGTGCATGTTCTCCCCGTGTCAGCGTGGGTTCTCTCCGGGCACTCCGGCTTCCTCCCACAGTCCAAAGACATGCAGATTGGGGACTAGGTTACTTGATAACTCTAAATTGTCCGTAGGTGTGATTGTGAGTGTGAATGGTTGTTTGTCTCTATGTGTCAGCCCTGTGATAGTCTGGCGCCCTGTCCAGGGTGTACCCTGCCTCTCGCCCAATGTCAGCTGGGATTGGCTCCAGCCCCCCCGCGACCCTCAAGATTAATAATTAATTTGTCAGATAACCCACATGAAGTCTTTAAAGTCAGTCAGTTCAATTGCACCGAATGTTATGTGGACAGCAGTAGCTTTCATTTATATGGTATATTAGCTATGGTATAGCTATGCTTGCTCATGATGAATAAAATAATAGGAAATGAGGTGGTAATGGCCTTGTTGTATATATTCAATATTTTGAATAGAGCACAGACGTATCAGGAGAACTGGACACAGCACTGAGCGCTGGGGCCTGTTTATTCCTTTGAGAGTTGCTCAGTGATGCACTACAGACTTAGGCTGAGCTCTGCTGAGTGTGGCCAAACAGCTAACTACCAGTTCGGCACTTTCATAGCTGACTTAAATGGGGATTAAGAGGATTTGTGGCTCCTCTAGACTTTACGAATGCTATCAGACCGAATGAATCAAATCTTGAAAGTAAAATGAGTCATTTCGTGGGGGCTGTGGTCCTCAAAAAAATATATCCACTGATTTACAGACATCTCTTTCACCATTAAGTCTATGGGAAGAGGTCTTTGTGGGCCACAAGGCATCACATGACTGACCCTGGAAGTTGCAGTACCACTGTTTGACCACTGCAAAAACTGGCTTCAAAGTCCGGCGCACTTCTTGGGGCCTGGACAGAAAAGCTAAGTCTTCAGACTGGACTTCCTGGTTTGTATTCTGACACCAACTGGAAGACTATTGTTGGTCTAAATGTGCCGTGAGTGTGAGTTTCATAGTGTACCTCTGTATTTTTACCCTGCCTCTGGAGCCTCTAAAGCTGTGAGTGTGAGTTCATGAGAGGCCTTGAATCCTGACAGGAACCAGAGCCTTACCTACAGTTTGAACAGCCCCCCCCCCGGCTCCCCTCAGGGACTAACAGAGCAGTGTTTTCTATGTGTTTTGTTATTTGTGAGGTTTATTAATCCCCTCCTCAGTTCAGCTGATGTCCCTGTTTATCTCACACACACTGATTACAGGATTACAGGTCTCACACGTACACACACAAAGAATGAGGGTCACACACACAGCGTTCCTGTTGTGGTGCATTCAGGGAACCTGTGAAAGCAGCAGCTGCTGTTGCAGACAAACAGGAATTGTGTTTGCAGGGTGGTGAGGCTGTTTACCACCGCCGCTGACTCATGTACAAGAAACACATGAAAGGCAGAGGAAGTGTGTGACCCACTTTTCTGCCAGCTCACTTCCTCGTGTTGTGAACCGAGTTCTCGGTGGGAAGACAAAGAATCCAGCAGTGCACGCTGGACAGCAGGAAGGGAGGAGGGCTGTTTAAAACATGACTCAACTGTCTCACAGAGACCTCTACATATTCTTGGACAGTGTGAAGTAGTTTTTGCAGATTTCTCAATCACACATTTTTTATTTTAGTCTTGTGCAGTCTGGGGACTCTCAGTGAGGAATGTATCTACACAGGTTGTTAAAACACAGACAGACACACTGCACAGGGCGGGGACATACTGACAGCAACACCTCAATACATGTGCAGTCAAGTAGAGCAGCTCACATGCTTGTGTTCTTCCATTCTTCAGACTCTGCCAGGGAAGTTTTCATTCAGCTGTGAGGGTGTAGCTGTATTGACATGTGGTGTGTTAATTTCATTGTGTCTGCGCCCTGTAGATAGGAAAAAGTTGCACAAGAGTCTCCACTGTATTTATTTTGGCAGATAATGGCTGCACACACTGGTAACACTTTGTTATCTGAATTATCTCAACTGGTCCTCCAAACTTAAAGACAACATTCAGTCTTGACCTTGGAGACACAAATCAACAAAATTCACAAGCAGCTGCTCTGCAACTTTCAGTTTTATCACACCTTCCTCAACAGATAGATTTTTGATCAGTTGTTATACAACTGTAGATGTCTAAATTTCCATTCCTCTGAGTGCTTTAATGACTTCTCGACCTTGGTAGCGTAAATACTGCCGCTTTGTCAGGGATTTCGGCGTCAGATACTGACGCACAGAGCCACCTTTCATGGCAGTATGATCTGCATTGGGCAGCAGCTATTTCTGACGCCAACAACAACTGAACTCATCAAATACAGCTGCTTTGGTTGTATTTAGGGAACAAAAACACGTGGTTGGGTTTAGGAAAAAAGAACAGGGTTTGGCTTTATAATCTTACAGTGCGCTCCCAGGTGAAGGTCGATGTTTGTTGGACCCATCCACCACCCCTCCGGCCTGCCCTCGTGGGACTGTTGCTGCCTTAACTTTTGTTCTTGTCCTGCTACGTTTCCTCCTGACGCCACCGAGCCCCGTTAAACTATAATGGCAACCGGCCACATATCATGCCGACACTGAAGGACGGCTTTTATTGTCTGTGTCTCATGCCGCAAGTAACTGCCCAGGCGCTGGATTTCGAGGACTTCGGAGTGACACCAGCTTGGCTTTGTCAGTGGATGTCAGCGTCAGACACCGACCCACTGAGACAGTCTTGGTGGCGGTATGATTCACACTGGGCAGCCGCTATGTTATGAGGAGCGAGAAAGTCACTTTAGGACAGGCGGGAGGTGAAGTGGATGAGTCAAACAAACATAACCTGATTTTCTTTTCCCATGTGAAAACAAAAGTCAGTGGAGTTATTTGAATAACAAAGTGTGCCAGTGTGTGTAGCATGATATCATAGTGACGTATTTCATGTGACGTGACATACAGTAAGCTAAACTATGATATTTTTTTCTGAACCTAACCAGGTGCTTTTGTTGCCTAAACTTAAGGAAATAAACCTTAAAACAAAGTGTTTTACCTACATAGTAAGTTTATTTTGACGACTATTTAACAAGCAGAAGTTATATATTTCCTGTGAATATAGAAATATAGTTTGAAAAGACACAATGCATACAACAATCAATTGATTCAACTGTCTGTGAACGTCCAAAACCGACGCAGAAGGCTACCTAGCACGTCATATTTTGACGTTTAGGTCCACTGACAAGGTGGAAGGAGCCGAATTATCCGTTGAAGTCTCCTCCTCTCCAACATTAATGATTAAAAACTGTACAAACACTGAATAAAGCAGTTTCATGTTACAAATCAGTGTTTCTCTGACACCACTTGGCATGTTGGACACAAGACATTAGCCTAGCACCTTCCAGTGTGTGCCCACCTTTTCTTCTCTGATAACTTAAGATTCAGATGTTTAGGAGGTTTTTACTTGGAACCAAATTATCGGTAGAGGTCTGTTCCTCTCCTAAACAAACGGTGCTGTAGCATTGTTTCGACCTCTCATTAGTCCGACGTCCCGTTGTTCCGATATGTGATTATTACTGTATTGAGGATCAGCAACGCAACAAAAGTAGGCTACTGGTCGAGATACAAGTGTCATAGAGAGGAGAGAATGAAACACCATAACCTCCTGTTATTAACTCTGGGGTCCGGGTTGTGTGGGGAGCTTTCCGCGGTACTGAATGGCTCCCGGCAGGCGTATTTCTGCCTTGATGGTGCACCGCGACCGGCTCTGGGTCAGCTGNGGGTTTAATATGGTCAGACCAATGGGCTGTCGGAAAAATGGGCAGACCCCAAACAAACAGACCAGCTGATTAAACCAGTGAAAATGCTAAGTAAAGCAGTTTTGTGTAAAAACAAACAAACAAAAAACACAATCATTAGCCCTTTTTAAACAGGAGTTGTGCAAATTTGCAGCAAAGCCCAATCAGTCTTTTTTCAGCATTGGCAGTATAAAAACAAAATCGGGGAGTGCAGCAACCTACCTACTTTTGTTTATACAGAATGCGCCTTTTTCGGGGCAATGGGGGGCGTGAGCAAGTAACAAAACGTGTAGCTCAGCGTGTGACGTAAACAGTGACGTGGGAGGGAAGCTGCGGCTGGTCAGTCCTTCAGCGATTCTCTCGTAAGTCAACCCGTTCTTCACCGTCCCTGTCATCTGACCTCTTCGTTTGTGAGGACAAGGAGGGCGCACAGTTCCTTGTCTCCCCAGTTGCTCGTCTTTACAGTGTCTGTCAGGTTTGTGTTTCAAGATTCAAGATTCAAGATAGCCTTTATTGTCATAGTACAGACACCTATACAATGAAATTCCCTCTTGCTACTAGCTGCTCGCTAATTCCTGCTATCAGCTGTTTCCTGCTTATCCACCGCCAGTGGGTCTCACGTGCGGCATCATCAACAGCTCCTCCCACAAGTCTTCAACAGCCCCTCCCGTTGTGGAAGGCGTTGTGTCTAAATGCTCGCAGCTTGCCGGCAAAACGGCCCAACATTCACAGAAAATCTGGCAGTGTAAAAGGGGCTATTGCTGAGGGGCTGCTACTACAGTGGCAAATGGAAAAACTGGGCTACTGTAGAAACATGGTGGTGCAACATGGTGATCTCTGTTGATGAGGACTCGTTCCCTATGTAGATATGAAGGGCTCAGTCTGAGGTAACAGAAACACAGAGATTCTTATTTTAAGGTGATTATACACAAAATAAAACATACTTATTATATTATATTATATTATATTATGTTCAGTTCCTGCCTAGATTTCCCCCTGAATCTTTGGACCTTTAAGTATGTATTTTCTATTAGTGGCAAACACAGAGCACAGCAGCCAGCAGAGAACAACATGCAGTAAAAATAATCTTTTTATTTTCTCAGTCCCGTTTATGGCAATTTAAACTGCTCTAACATTTATGAGAGACTATTCACATCATGTTTGATTTATGACATGAATATTTATTTACAACCAGACAGAAAACAGAAGTAAAACAGCTACCAAACACACCCCTGTAATGTAAAATATTATATTTACACATGACCTTTTGAACTGGATCTCAATCTCAGAAACACTATAAAATGTATTTATAAAAACAGTGTATGTAAACATAATTATGTGTCTGCTGTAAAGTGCTTATTTTAACTTGGAGAGGGATTAAAGTGAGTGTTGTTTTCTGTGTCAGGAAGTGATGACAGTTTATCTTGGTTTCACATGCTGGTATCACTCCCAACTGCCACAACCCCACTGGATTCCAGTATGACTGGACTCCTGCCGCTGCCATTGAGACACACAGGAAACCTCAGCCGAGCCCTCTGATTGGCTGACGTGCCACGTGGCGCAGTGATAGTAGCTCCTTGTATGGTCATGAGGGCTCTCTCTTTGACTGGAGCATCAGGTTTAGCCCGGCTGCTGTTTCTCAGAAACAGAAATGTACACTGTGTTCTCCCACAGACACACACCCTCCCTCCACTCCTATTGTCAGTGTGTGTGTGTGTGTGTGTGTGTGTGTGTGTGTGTGTGTGTGTGTGTGCGCTGGTGTTACACGTTTACACATCACAGTCACTGCCAACTGTTTCAACTGTACCACTACAGTTTTTGTTTAGACAAATAAATCACCATTATATGTGTGTGTTACACCAGATTCTTCAGATGCTGCAAATGTTTTCTCATCCTTTATCACATACTGTGTTTATATACATAGAGGGGACACACATTTTATTAGCTGTGACTCTGGTAATATGAAGAATATGTGACCCATCAGATTCTGTACATGAAAAAGACCAAAAATAGGTTTATGTGTAAATACTGCATGGATCCTGCTGCCACTGCTGATGAGTTTGTGATTATTTACATATCTGTGGGCGTCATTTTTGTCTTCACAGCTATCAGAGCCCTCCTAACACCATGCAGACACCATTTTTGATTGCAGCAGCTATTAAAATAAAACATATTTGACGTGGCAATGGATGAAATTCCTGCTTGGGGGTCACAGAATTTGGTGCAACACTGGGTTTGATGGGAGCTTACATAACATACTGTGATGGTTTTCAACACGTGCCCGCGCATACAGGGAGCATGTATGGGTGCTCTAATAAAAGTGGGAGGTTGCGTTTAGATCCAACGTGAATATTTAACATAATGAAACCGCGCTTTGTTTGTTTTGCCTGGACAGACAGCAGCAGCAGACAGTTAGGAGTTATGTAATGTCCATTTGAAGGGAGCAGTCCAACGCCGCGACGTGGTGGGGTTGAGGCGGGAAATCGGATCACCGGTAAAATCGCGGCAAATGGCGTTTTAGTTCACTTTTAGTGGTGTTAATTTGTGAATATATTTGTGTTATAACAACGTGTTAGCATGGTGATTCGTAGCGTGAATCGTCTTTGACTGTGTGATTTATTTTGGTTTTAAAAACACCCCTCCCCGTGACAGAGAACATGGTACAGTCCACAACACGTCATCCATTGTTTACAAATCAACTCGGGTTGTTGGTTAGTACCGAGCGGCGTGGTGAGAGCGAGGAGCAGCCCGGCGGCTCTCATTCACACCGACACAAACAGAAACACTCTGAAATATAAACTTCCCAGTACACCGACTCAATATCCGCCATCATGCCGTGTCGGAAGGAGAACTACATCTTTCTGGAACAGTCCGTCACCGTCGGCTCCAAAGAAGTGGACGCGCTGGTGACGAAAATCGGCGAGGCGCTGCAGCTCCACAACAATAGCGGCGGCCACCAGAAGACTGTGTCCGTGTCCATGTCCTGCCTGCACGGGCTCACCGGCAGCAGCACCGGCGGGGTCAAACCGGCGGCCATCATCAACGGCAGCGCGGGAGCTCCGGCGCAGAAACACGGCTGCTGCATGCGGCTCCGGAACCGGGGACACCGGGGGAGCAGCAGGGCAAGCCCGTATAACATCCCTGGGTCTAACGGCGACCAGGACTGGGACCAAATCAAACCGTGGAACAAAAAGAGGATCAACGTGGAGGAGGACGATCCGCACCGGCTGCTGCAGGAGCTAATTTTATCGGGGAACCTGATTAAAGAGGCCGTGAGGAGGCTTCAGTTCTCCGCCGCAGACTGTGGAGATTTCCCCAAGGCGGCGGACAATGTGCCGTGCTGATAACGTAACGGACGAACCGGGGACGGGGTGTCCACCGCAGCGTGTGTCCCCCTCTCCTGGACGGACACAAAGACTGTTTAGAATTAAATTTCACAGGACTGGTAGCTATGTTTTCTAATTTCACCCATTTTCATCGATTTTGTGTGTAACGTTTGTTACGCTATGTCGGCTAGCAGTTAGCCTAACTTAGCTAGCTCGCTAGCCACCGGCTAATGAGCCGTGTTGTTTATGTTTGAATGTCTCGGTGTGGCTCAGGCGCTCGGGGTGCAGCGGACGTCTGAGCCGCCACTTCATCAGACTTTACATTAGCGAGACAGGACGTTTATGTCGCCCTGTGAAGGCTGATGTGGTCCTACCGTGAGGGAAAGTGATGTTAACCGTCACACGGAGTGTTACTGTGTGTAACTCTGTGAAGATGGAGTCCTGAACAATGGATGTTCCTCTCCTGGCTGATTAAAGCTTGAGTCACAGTGAGCAGAGGCAGGAAGTCGTAGTTTATTCATGTTTTATTTACCACTGCATCCCGGAATTTCTTCATGTGCTCTGGCTTGATGGGGGGGGGGGGGTGCTCATGGTTAGCTCTTCCCTGCTGTGACAGACCATTATAAAGGCAGTGGATAGTTTAGGGACTGTTCTGTACTTACCGGGGGACGGTTTTTCTTTTTTATGTCCCTCCCAGAAGCCTTATATATTATGTTTTGAGCCTCCCTGAGTGACAGAACAACCACTGAGAGATATAAAATGACAAAAAAAGGCACAACATTACATCCAAGAGGCACAAAATGGCTACAAAGAGGTGCAAAGCTATGGCACAACATGAAGCTAAACAACTGTCAAAGCATGTTTGTCCCGCTCCTTTGTAGGACAGGTGAAGGGGCCTTTTGCATATCTCACCCAGGGGCCCACGATCTGCTTATACGCCCCTGCTGGTTAGTTCCTGCAAATGGTTTCTGATGGTGACTTTGATGAGATATTACTATTTAAAGCACAGATTTGGTTGTCATTTTTCTGATGGAAGAGTTTGTTACACAAGATGTGTTCAGAGACTATCAGACATTTAAAATTCCAATGATAATTTCTGTTTTCACAGCTTCTGGTAATGATAAATGGTGTAATCTTGGAGATTTGTTAAAGAACACCTGCCTTCCAGAGGCCTGTTTTCTGTAAAAAAAAAATCAGTGGTAGAGTAAATGCAAAATGCAGCCATTGAAATCTGTGTGCCCTCTAAGCCAACCTTTTTTTCACCATGCCCCTCCCCTCATAAATAACGAACAGTCCCTTAGTTGTCCATTTTGTTTACAATCTAGTGCTGGGTGTAAATAGCTGCTCTGCAGAGAAAAGAAAGGAAGTGCCCCCTCCTCATCCTCATGTCATTTCACGTTGTTCAGTGTGTCGTCCTTTAACTGCTCATTTCATTGGTTCACTCAACCTCAGCCAGACTAATCAGTGACATGAGCCTCAGAAAAGCTGGTTTATATTTAAAAAGGACACCACACTGCGTCTCTGTCAGCAGCTCCACATTTCTCTTCCAGATTTTTTTTTTTTCGAAGGGAAACATGGACATCAAACATGTGGAGGAGAAGTGGGGGCCTGGGAAAGAAGAGAAAACACGCCCTTTCCCACAGGGCTTTGGGTGATGTGTAACTGTTTGTTTGTAACGTTTGGGGGAAAAGGTCGGCCGTCACATGACAACACTTTTGTGGTGCTTTCACCTTTTTGGAATTCCGACGGGGAGTTCTGTTTGGGGTTTTTTGTATTTGTTTCTTCTCTGTGTAAAGAAAAATCACCACGACTGCTTCGTAACGAAGTCTCTGATAATGTTCCTGAGTATTCAGGGCCTTTTTTGTTGTTGTTGTTGTTGTCTTAATAAACTCCTTTTTGTTTTTCCAAACCTCTGTAGAGTTTTATTGGTGGCCTTTCTGGAAACTTCTCTCACTTGTTTTGTCAGGAGTTTGTCCTACATATGGAAATGTGTCCCCCTGCTGCTTCCTCTGGGCCTGTGAGTGTGGACAACGTGGTCTTGAAGGACACATGCTCATTATCAGCCTATAAATACCCCCTCCCCCCCTCGCTGGATCTCAGCAGGCAGACATGACACCAGCGGTGAAAAACATGTTTTGCTCCAGTGGCCTGAGCCGTGAGCCAGTCAAGGTCCTACACATTGTTTATGGCGGCTCCCTCTGCTGTTGCTGCTGGGTTACTGAGAGTGTGTGTCGTCATCCGTCTCAGCAGCAGCAGATGGAGCTGACGGGGCAGCTGACGACATGTTTTGGGTCTCTGGGTGGATGTTCGACCTCCGATAATCGTGTAGTTAATTGAGTGTAAAGATCTGTGTCTCTCTGAGGATATAAACAGTCACACAGGAGGATTTTTTTAAGGAAACTAAACATTATTTTCACGAGGAACACTTATTTATACAGCACACTGCAGACACAGGCGGAAACATTATGTGCTGTAAATAAAAACAAGGACAGAAAGTCAAAGGGAAAAGACTTTTTTCTACTAATATTTAAGTCAAACTAGTTAAAGTGTCCATCACAAGTCCAAAGTGAAACCAAAATATATTCAGTTTAGAAAGATATGAAAGAAAAGCAGCAGCCCTCTCATCAGAGAAGTTGGAGGCAAGTTATCCAGAGACAGTATATTACAAACAGATGTAGTTCTGCTGGAAGCAAAGCAACGTCCTGTTGTGGAGGTGTCGGCCACAAAATGTATTTCAGCCATGTAAAAAAATCAATATCAGTTTAAGTGTGCGTTATATTGAGAGTATTTGGAGCCGTTATCACCCTCTTTACAACAAGACTCCATGGAGAAAAACTGATTTAACATCGCTGAACACAGGAGCTGCTGGTCTACTGCTGCTTCGATCAATTGGTCTGTGTGATTGTGTGACTTTGGGTTAGTTTGGATTCACCAAAATTACACAATGACACAAACTTAACAGCAGTAGATCTGAGGCCTGAACTACGGAGCCAGTTCAACTTACCCAGGATATCTTTTCATTATCTTGTTTGACTAACCCGTCACATCAGCCGTCTGGATAACTGCTGCTACAAAGCTGGTTATCTGCTAGTTTAGTCAACTCTGGGTTTTCCTATCAGCCACGAGCGTGTTCATGTGTTAATTACGAGTCTGAGGCTGCAAAATGTCAGTAACATGGGATGTAAACGATACTCTGTGATCTTATAATGGAAAATGTAGAAACATTGAAAATACAATCCGTCAGCTGAGTCTTAAATTACATGCAGGTATCATGATGTTACATGTGACATTAGTAGAGAGTATTTTTAGCTGTTTAGTTTGCTGATGACAAACCTGAGGCCTGAACTATGAGGCAGGATTTGGAGCTAATGAGGTAACTTCAGGGTTAACTCTGTTTTCAGTACTATGAAGCTGGTTCTCTTTTTACTGGGATGAATCACCGTGGTAACTGATGCTGAACAGCTAACCTGCTCCGGAGCAGCACCACCCCGACCTCTGACCAATCAGATCCCTGAAGAAAGAAGTATCCATGAACTAAAGTCTGCAGGTAACAAAGAGGAGCCTGTATGCTGTTAGAATCATTTCGTTGTTTCCACTGGTTTTAATCAGAGCTTCTAACACACAGAGAGATTGTTTACACACTAAACACGTGATTTTAACTGATGCAAAGTTTATTTCAGTCGCAGTGACAGTGTTGATATGTGACACTCTGATTCATCACTGCAGCTCAGAATAACATGAGACACCGGTGTGATGAGAACGGGATCATATTTTATTAGTAAAATAATCCACACACTCTTAATTGGCTCCTGTTGTTATAAATGACACATTTGGGTCAGACAGACGTCATCAGTCATTAACTACTTCTCCACTCTTTACTTCAGCAGCACAAACAGTCTGGTGTTACTTTAAAGTGTTTATGACACATATTCAGAGGCAGTTTCATCATCACACAACTAAACAGCAACAAATACTCTGTACTAATGTCACATATAGACCATTGATACCTGCACGTTATGCAAGTCTCGGCTGACAGTGAATTCTTGGATACAACTGACCTATGGCTAAGCCACGCCCCCCTCCACTCACTCGGACAAACTATCAATATTCAGTGACCAGCGCTATGGCAGGTGTCACAGTACACGGCATTTCACAGAAGGCAATTGATGATTTTTGGAGACATAACGATCAGATGTAATTGAGAAGTAACCAAAAGGGCCTAAACTACGCATTGGAGGGATATATTCATCATTTTATTGTTGAGAAGGTCGATGAAAAGCTTAAATTACAAGCCAAAATTTACAGGTCACAGTGTACGCTTGTGAACCGCATCTGGTTGCCGTCACCATCAAAGACAACAAGTTAAAGTGCCACTGAAGTTAAGGTTTTTGGCTCAGAATATGAGAAAAGGATAACGGCCTTTTTACCATCTTTACCAAGAGTGTCTCTCCGTTAGTTTGGTGCTACAGTATTTACACTGAATCATTCAGCATAACGTTTGCCAACCTTTGTTATCTCTGCCATTACAGATAAGTTAATGAAGCTAAGCTCCAGAAGTTAACGTTAGCTTAACTAGAGCCCTTTGGACAACAGCTAACAATGATGTACGATCACCAAAGTACAAAACTAGAACAAAATAGGCTAATGAACTCCCAGCAAACAAGGTGACATGATGAACAACGCAGCTAGGAGCTAACGTTAGGCTAACTTTAGCTAACGTTAGCTAGAGATGTTAAAGATAACTTTATATTTCTTTCCAGCAAAGTGACAATATGTTGCCTCAAACACAATGTTGACTTACCTTAGAACAGATGTAGACATCATTGTTAATCTTATTCACGTTGAGTTGATGTTGTGGTCTAACGTTACCACACAACTTTATCCAAAGGAGACACTTTTCTCGGTTGAGATGTGGTTTAAAGTGTAAAAAATACACCTGGTCGCCCAGCCTCTCAGGATACCTTGTGTCAGAGTTGCATGTACCCCATGCACACCGTTTGACCATTTTTAAACTTCAAATCTCAGAAAAAGCTCATAAAACCGAACGAAACTGACTTTCTGTAATGTATTTCAATGGACGTCCAGGCAGAGAATGTCCGAGTGTATGGGAATGGCTATACGCACTGTGATTGGCTCATCGTGTTTGAGGGCGGGGCTTAGCCATAGGTCAATATTTCTACATTTTCCACTGCAAGATTTCACAGCATCATTTACACCCCACACCACTCACATTTTACCGTCTCACAGTCACAGACACTTTCAGCACCGTAGAGGAACTGAAGCTGTTCCCCGTTGAAACAGGCTGTCGGACAGAAAGGTAAAGCAGTGAAAATACTCTCAATATGTCGTACAGTTAAACTGATATTGATTGTTTAGGTGACTAAATTACATTTATCCATAGCAGTAGATTGCTTAGTCACTCTGGTTGACGTTATTTCAATTCATGTCACTTTCTCTGCTCACATGAATGCTTTCATTGTCTTGACTTGTTATTTTATCCCCTAATAAACCTCATATCTGTGCCGTAAGTAAGCTTAAAAACCTGCAATTTAGATAACTGAAAATCATTTAGCATCAAGTTTTAATTATCTTGGTAGAAGCATTAAAATTCCATCATTTACTACATTAAAAAGCCCATTACATGTGCCATATTAAGGTTTTATTTTGCATGTTCTAAGCCCTTAAAATGAATGACTCAGGTGTTAAATCACTTAACAAAGCAGAGGAGGAGCGAGGCTTTGAAATCATCAGTTTCAGGGAGTTTATTTTAAGAGACGTGTGCAGAGATTGAAGCGAGTGACACTCGTCCTCTGTCAGTACAAAAACTGTACATGTCTGAAAGAAGAGGAGCTATGAGTTATCTCACCACAGTGTTGCAGTCTGAATCTGAGACTGAAACACTGTGAGTGTGAATGAGCTCGTCTTCGTGGGCGGCAGCTTTATTCTTCAGGTCGTCCTCCCACACAGCTTTACTGCATCCCTGACGCAAGCGGAGCACAAATGGAGGACAAAAATAGAAAAGCTGCGACTGTGTTTGTGAGAGCTCTCTCACTCATAAAAAACCCCCACTCTTTCTGTTTCTGCTCTCAAATCAAGTTACATCATCCTGTGAAGAAGAAGAAACACACAACGCACAGCAGAACATCACCAGATCTGTAGGACTGCAGCTTCACTCATCTGTCTCTGAACAGACTGATGTTTGAAGGAGCTCTCATCTTCATGTCAATATGAATTGACTGTTTTGTTCAAGAAGCAGCAACATGGACGGCAACAAAAAGAAACTGAGCTTCTGAACAAATGACGACAGTCAGTGGCGTGACGTCACACAAAACTCTGGGCCCTGTACCGTATACGCAGCCTCAGTGAACCCCTTCCCCTTTTCACACATCCACTGTCAGTCCTGTACAATAACTGAATCACCAACATGCATCTGCAGCAGTTATAACAGCCATCAGTGATGAAGGTCTCAATATAGTTTAAGAATGGAGAGCAGTGGCATAAGGTAGTTACAATGGGCCCCAGTGCACACTACTATGATGGGCCCTAGTCACATGATCAGTGACTTGACATTTAATAACATCAACATATTACACATGACAGAGATGGGTTCGTCTTTTTCAAGGGCATATAAAGCAAATGGCACCGTTGGGAGTTTGTCTTTGAATACAGGCATATTCCTGAACTTCTCTGCCCCTACTCCAACTCCCGGCCTCTTAGATCCTCTGAACATTGTCTTTTAACTGTCCTGCGATCGTGTTGATTTGTGTTGATTGCTCATTAGCTCTTGTTCTTGTTAGTAATAGATCCATCCATCTATTTTCAAGCGCTTATCCAAAGCCGGGTCGCGGGGGCGGCAGGCTGAGCAAACTATTCCAGACGTCCCTCTCCCAAGCAACGCTTTCCAGCTCCTCCTGGGGGATCCTGAGGCATTCCCCGTTCTGGGTCTGTCCCGGGCCTCCTACCAGTGGGATGTGCCCAGAACACCTCCAGCGAGAGGTTAAAGATTCCCCCAAGAATCGACACCTTAACGGAGTAGAGGGGTTTGCATGTCCCTGTGATCCTAGGAGCTGTGTTGTCCGGAGCTAATACTGCCAGGTAGGGTCTCCCAAGGCAAAGTTATCCCAGGAGAGGGGCCAGACTAAGAGTGGTTCAAGAAGACCATGATGAAACACCACATTTGAGGACAGAGTACCTCGCCTGGTATGGGGACACAGGGGCCCCTTGGAGCCAGACCTGGGGGGAGAGCCTGCCAGTGAGTGTCTGGTTGCGAAATGTTCACAAAAACACTTCAGTGGCTGTATTCATGAGAATAACACAAGATGGCTATTCGGTATCATTGTGGACAATAATGTGAAGATGGAAAACTGAGTGTAACAAGTTGACAATTCTGTCTGATATCAGGCAATGTGAACACAGCATAAGGAGCAGCATTAGGGTCAAAAGTTTTGTACTTGAAAAAATAAAATTTGAAACTGAAAATTCATGTGTTGATCTTGAATTTTGAAAAATACAACAATGTATTCAAAATAAAAATAAGTGTATGAAACGTTTTTTCAGGTTAAATATAATTTTGATTAACTTTGGTAATTCTTTTGAATGAATAATTTATTTTCACTTTTCACTTCCATATATATTTTAACATTTGAGGTCTTATTTTTTCAGTTGCATGTTTTATCTTTTCAGATTCAGATCTTATTTTTTTCAGTTTCAAATCTTATTTTTTCACTTTCAGACTTCTGAACCTGATGTGGCGTGGGGGGCCGTGGCATCAACTGAGAGGGGTGTGGAATCATGAGTGACAGTGCCTTCAGGGAACGTAGGAACTAAAAGAAATTCTGACTCAACACTTATATATATATATATATACACCATATTCATGTGACTGGCAGTGTAAAAATTGATGCCAGTGACAAACTTCCATTTAGAAATCTGTTTTAGACAGTACTGAGCACCAACTGCAGTATAAGAGCGATAGATTATGCCAGATTTTGCAGTTCAACAGCCACATTTTAAGTACTGATATGTCCAATTTCCACATAGCACTGTGAACGCAGCGTAGTGTCCACTTCGTTTGCGATGATGGCGTCCGGGCGGTCGGGTCAATCTGCTGGAGCCCATACATCCAGCACACAGGTGAGAAATGTTCACTAAGCTTTGGGAAATCATAACAAACATTAAGGGGTCGTTTAAATAAGACCTCAAATGTTAAAATATATATAGAAGTAAAAAGTGAAAATAAATTATTCATTCAAAAGAATTACCAAAGTGAATCAAAATTATATTTAACCTGAAAAAACGTTTCACACACTTATTTTTATTTTGAATACATTGTTGTATTTTTCAAAATTCAAGATCAACACATGAATTTTCAGTTTCAAATTTTATTTTTTCAAGTACAAAACTTTTGACCCTAATGTAGCTCCATACCTATAGTTCTATGACCCCCCCCACACACACACACACACACTGCTACGCCCCTGATGATAACTGTGAAAGTGTCAAGTGGTCTCACTGAATTCAGTTTTCAGTTCTTCGAAATGGACACAAGTCTGGCTGAATGACTCTTCTTCTTGTTCTTGAACTCAGCCCTGTAACAAACACTATTAAAACTTATCATAATAAACAAGTGATTTCTCAGGTGTCAGACGATGAATAAAAGCAAAACCAACTGGTGTGAACTCTGCTGGCGGATTTTCCTTTGATGAAGCTGCTGGTTTGTTTCAGGTTCTTGTACAACAGTGTCATAATGACTGTGTGGTTCCAGCAGAGGGCGGTGTGACACCAGCAGCACCCAGAGGACACACTCAGTCCACAGCAGCAGACTCCATCCAGTTAAATAACTCTTATGTAAATTATGAAGAACAAATTATTATGCAGAATTCACAGTAGATTTATTGTAACTATGGTGACTGTAAACAAACTATGTAGCCACATGGAGTTAATTAACAATGGAGTTAAAGAAACATGAGATGTTGTCTGTTTGTCTGTTTGTTTGTCTGTTTGTTTGTCTGTTTGTGGTAACTCAACCCTAATACCATCATGACGAGTCTCTGCTGGAGGATTTTTCCTCTGATGAAGTGGTTTACAGCTGGTTCAGATAAAACATGTGACACTCTGCAGTGTGATGACTGTGTGACTCCAGCAGAGGGCGGTGTGACACCAGCAGCACCCAGAGGACACCTTCAGTCTACAGCCACAGACTCCATCCAGTTAGTGATGTAAATCAGTTTATGGCCCACAGTCCTGCTTCTTCTCATCTCCACCCGTCCACACTGATCAGCTTGGGCGGAGGTTTTCAGCTGCTCCTGATCAGATGGTAAAAACTACAAAAATACGATCTAAATGGTAATACACTGGAAATATCTACACTCAAGTGGTCCAGACTGCAAAAACTACCAGTGAAATGTCACACTGACAGAAGTATTGAGACCATTTGCTACGACAGTTACAGTTCCTCAGGTTGAGCTCCAGAGTTCCTGTGTGGAGATGGAGCAATCTTCCAGGACAGCTCCTCCATCGCTCTGGGTGTCAGAGCAGTGTGGCCTGACTGAAGCCTCCTGTCAGTGAAGGACACATTAAAGCAGCACCTGAGGGGCTCTCAGACTGTGACAGACAAGATTCTCTGGTCTGATTGAACTGTGTGAACTTCTAAGCATCATGTGTGGAGGAAACAAAGCACCGCTCATCAGCGCTGCAATACCAGCGGTGAAGCACGGTGGTGGCAGCATCATGCTGTAGGATGTTTTTCAGCAGCAGGGACTGCAGGGCAGATCAAGGCTGAGGGGAGAGTTGAATGGAGAAAAGTTCAGAGAGATCCTTAACGAAAACCTGGTCTTGAGCGCTCAGGACTTCAGACTGGGCCAAAGCGTCTCAACACAGGACAATGACTCTAAGCCAAGACAGCCCAGGAGTGGCTCAGGGACCACTCTGTACTGTGTTGACCTGGCCAGAGCCCGGTCTTCAACCTGAACCCCCATCTCTGGAGAGACTTGGAAACATCTGTCGTTCCCCATCCAGCCTGACAGAGCTTGAGAGGCTCTGCAGAGAAGAATGACAGAGTTTCCCCAAATCCACATGTGCACTGAGGCTGTAATCTCTGCAGATGGTGCTTCAACTGTGTGAAGAGTCTGAATATTTGTGTCAATGAGACATGCACTGTGTTTTCCAGTGCATGCAGGTGTTGTCATTGTGCAAAAAGATGAGCAGGGTATCAGTCATCCCAAAAAATTCAGCTAAGAATCAGCGAAAATGTGGATTCCAGAGGAAAAGCAGCTCCGACCCTGCTGGATCAAATTCTCAACATGTCAAAGACTTTACTGACCACAATCTTTCAGTGTTCTTTTCTCAGAGGTGTAAACGTCTGCTGGACTTCAACCTGCTGATTTTTTGACCAAGTGGGCCCAAGATATGATGCCCACTTTGGGCCCATACCCACTTGGTACCCAGGTAGCTGTAACACAGCTCATGTGGGGTCCACTTGGGTAAACCCACCCATGTGGGCAACTGGAATGGGGCCATTATGGAACCTTTGAACAATCCCATATAGGGCCCATATTTCAGCTCATCTGCTAATCACATACAAATGTTGACTGAGGTGCTCCTGGGCCTCATTGTCCTCCCAATTTGCGGACATTTTTGGCCGCTGTTCTTCTTTGAGTTAGCCGCTGACTGCTAGTACCTACTTTTTAAATCTTCTGTGGTGGGTCAAACGCATAACACCGCATCAAATCATCACACCCGTCGTGCTCATGGTCCTGCACTGCTGTCTGACATGTTTATACAGACACCGTTTCGCTGCTGTTACCACCACGCACGGCGGATTAAAGGCGAGACCAGTCTGTCCCCACATTCCATGATCGTGCCGTATATACAGCATAGCGAGGCGGCATAATGGTGAGATGTTCCCGCCTTTAACAGGCAGTGTAAAAAGGGCTATGGATTTCTTTAGCTTACATTTGTTATATTTCTAGTTACATGTGTCTTGTTTGTTTTGTTAATCACCCTGAACTCAAATAAAGGTGCAGATGATGCTTAGGGATGCACAATATATATCGGTGTAGTACCGATAATACAAAACCAGACTGCTACACACCCTGACACAGCAGGTGGTGGTACATGCACCTTTAAACTTGGTTTGCCAGCCGCCAATAAGAAGAAGAACAATAACTGCAGCACGCTGTCAGGAGGGCAAAACATGTCACGGTGTGGACGTCTTTCACAGTTCCAGAAGGAGACAACAGGATTGTGCTGAGGGTCTGATTTCTGACCGCTTGACAAGCCACCAGATCAACAAACTGTCTGCAGCTGTTAAACAGATTAGACACAGTGCAAAATGGTAAAAGGAAGATACAACACACTGTCCTTCCGGTCACAATTTCGACCGACCACAAAATACACCTTTTCACCTACTGTTCCATGAATATTATAAAATATAAAGATTGATTATTTTGAAAAGGTTATCAGTGACAGATGATTTGGATAGTTTTACGTCTGGGAAAATTTTGGATGAAACGGGTTAAATCTTCACACGGTTATAAAATGTCACTGCTGACAGTAAACTGAGATCAGAATTTAAACACGTAACTGCTGTTGATCAGTAATCACATTAAATGCTAGATTATAAAATATATGTCACCGACAGGAGAAAAAGAGGATTTGTTGAAGCTAAATTAAGACTGAAGCTTCGTGCCAACGAGGACGCAGAGCGAGAGGCAGAGAACGACAGCCAGAGGGATGGAAAGACGTTTTAGTTTTTATATTTCTCTGACTCAGACACACGAGGGTTCATGCTGCAGGCTTCACTCGCAGCAGACGTGAATCAGTTTGGAGTCGAAGCTGCTTTTATGTGACATCAACATCCATGTGAAAATGGTAATCTGAGAGGATAAATTTAACACCATGTCTAATGTCATTCATTCAGCCTCGACTGTGTCACTCTGTCGTATAACATGCATATACCATGCATGAAGTGTGGTCTCACAGCAGGAGCTGGTTGTAAAGAAACATTTAAAGACAAAAAACACAAAAATCCACCGTTCAATCGGGGATTATGTGTCAGGAACATTTGCTCCATTGTAGAAGCAGCAACTTCTGATTGAACTTCTTAAAACCTTGTGAGACCCACGGGGCCATCGGCAATCCCAGCCGACGTTCCTGTCATTAAGAGGCTGTAGCGAGCTGTACTAAAGGAAGTCATTGAAATCTGGTGCTCGGGCAGTGACTTGTGGCGTCAGAAACCACAGAAAAAAGATGTCCTTTCACGTCGGCATGATATGCAGCTGGTTGCAGTTGTAGTTTAATGGTGCCTGGCAGCGTCAGGGGGAAACGCAGTGGGACAAGGACGAAAGTTAAGGCAGCAAATGTCCAAGAGGGGCAGGCAGGAGAGGTGGTCCAACAAACACCGACTTTCACCTGAGAGAATGGTTTTCAATTCTAAAGCCAAACCCTGTTCTTTTTTCCTAAACCTTACTATGTGTGTGTTGTTGAGGAAAAAAACACGGCAATTCTCGATGTTGTACAGACGTAGTGCTTTTATTTTGAAAGAGACTGTATGCAAACTGTACATTTCTTGTGAAAACAGAAGTGTATTTTGAAAACAGACAATGCATGTAACAGGCTGAAGTTGACATGGCGTCCCAGAACATAAACAACCAACGCACGCCTCAGGCAGTTGGAGGTTTGGTGCCTCGCTCACAGGCACATCAGCAGTACCCAGGAGGTGAACTGACACCTCTCCAGCTGCCAGTCCATACTCCATATTTGGTCCGAACAGGGACTTGAAATGGCGACCCTCCGGTTCCCAACACAAGGCCCAACAGACTGAGCTAGCAGGTAGGAACTCTACCACTGCTTGATTTGGTCACTTTGGCCATTACAGGTGGAGTCCGCCATTCTTGGGAAAGATTGTTAACAATGCTCTGTGGACATGTCAGATTTACTGTCCCTCTCAACACATTCTCACTCCGACCTCGTCACATGTCCATGTTTGGTCATGGACTTTCCACGCCCACATATGACGTCCAAGGTACCCTGGGTGTATTGGTTGTTGACGTTCTGGGACGGCGTGTCAACTTCAGCCTGTTACAGGCATTGTCTGTTTTCAAAATACACTTCTGTTTTCACAGGAAATGTACAGTTTGCATACAGTCTCTTTCAAAATAAAAGCACTACGTTTGTACAACACTGCGAATTTGACTTTTTCCTTCGACAACAAAAACAAGTGGTTAGTTCTAGGAAAAAAGAACAGGGTTTGGCTTTAGAATCTTATGGGAGCCGAAAACCACTCTTTCGGGTGAAAGTCAGTGTTTGTTGGACCCATCCACCTTACATTTGTATGTTGGTAGGTGCCAGATACACTCAAACTTAACGCTTCCACAGTGCTGCGGTTAATGTGTGGTTAGGTTTAGATACAAAAACCACTAAATTAGGAGAAGATCATGTTTTGGCTTAAAGTACCCAGTCTTGGCTGAAAAGCAGTGATGTTCTGATGAAACTCAACCACTGTTATTGCCTAAAAAGTCACAGCAAAATCAGCAACGGGTCGCGACAAAACACCAATGTTTGGTGCCCAAAAGTTTTGTTGTAAAAAGCAATGACTGTCTAGATCACAATGATTTTTGGTTGTTTGTTGGTGTCAAACAGTGATCTGCAGCTTGGCAGGTGTTTCCTCTAGATGTCACGCCATCCACCATCCCCTCCACCTCCTTATGACTAAGTCAGCTCATACATGACATCACTTTAGATATGGTGATATCATAAGAATGAAACATGCAAATGATGATCTTGGTTTTATGTTGATATTCTGTTTTCTTGTGTTCCTTGTTTCATGTTACTCATTCATGTTTAATCTATTTCCTGTTTTATTTTGTAGATTCTCTCCTCATGTATCATGTCTGGTTTTACTTCTTGTCTTTGTGTGTTTTCCCACCTGTCTTCATCAGTCTCGTTAGTCCTTCCCTCTTTCCAGAGTCTTCCCTTCACACCTGTTCTGTATCAGTCTTGTTTGCTCCACCCTAGTGTTCCCCACCACAGCCTGGTTGTCAGCCGATCCCCATTTCCCTCCTGATGCCTGTTTCCTCCAGCTGTGTCTCATTCTTGTGATTAGTTTTGTGTGTATATATATATACCTGTGTGCTTCCCTTGGTTCCTTGTTTGTCTGTGTTCATGGTGTTGTTCCCTGCTCTGTTTTGGATTTCTCCCCTGTGTTTGTGTTATCCCAGTTGGTTTTCAGTTTAGTTTTTGGTTCTTCTCTCCTTTGCACTTTGAGTTATCTGCCTGTATTTGGATGTTTTTTATCAGCTTTATTGAAGCTTACCTTTTGTTCCACATCCACCTGCCTGCTGTTTTGTATTTCGGTCCCTTCCTGAACTGATATATGACAAATGTTACATATCCATGGTTTGCATGCCAACACTTCTCTTTATACATCCATGGCCTTCCCCCTGTCTTGTGCACAAGCACCTATGTAGCCACAATAAGGAAAGAAAAGGCTCCATCGTTATCCACCAGCCCCCTGATGTTGTTGACCCATCACCTTCGACCAGAGCTAAACTGAATTACTAAATTACCCTCTTTTCGTGTTCCACTTTCTCTGCCTCCAGTTTTACTTTTTCAACAGACAGTGTCCTCTTATATAGAGCCCTCACACTGTCTGCTCCAACCTGAAACAAATCACACAGTACAGCTGCTTTAACATGGAAGTATCGTCCCTTTGTAGGGCCCACTTGAGGAAAGGTGTAAAGGTCACTTCAGCTACTCTGTTTCCGCTTGTGATGCTCTTGGCCAAGAGGTGGAGGCCTCAGGCACAGGAGGAGGAAGATTTCCCTCGTCCTGCAAAATTAGCATACAGCAATGGAAGCAACTGATTCAATTTTAGGACAGAGAGCAACTGACACTGTTATTAGTCAGATGTGCAGACCACCACCATCAGATTATTAAAGATAATCGATCACAGCCAAGAGTCCACACTCACGCCGTCTGTGTTAACATGGACAGATTGAAAACTGCATAAAATTGGTAACAAAGTACTAAAGTGTGCTGCCAAAACTCTCCGTGAGCTCACAGTCACTTGATGTTCCTCAAAATCAAGGATCCTTCTTTGGTAGGATGTGTCCCTCACACAGACTCACACACAGAATCACTGTGATTCCAAAGTGATCCATATTTTATGTGTGTGTCATCACACACTGCGCTACAATAACATGAACAGATCTGATCTTAAACAGCTGACCTGCTGCCTGTACATCATACCACCATGTAATCCTCTGAAATATGTTCACCTCAAAACTGACTATTGGTCCACCAGGAAATTTTTTACTCTTCATACAATAAAGTTGCAGCCAAGCAATGCTACTGTAAACCAGGTAAAACCGCAGGAAGAACTGCGTGAGTGGGTTTCAGGTTTCATGTGCCTAGCCTCTGCATCATCATCATCATCATCATCAACGTCCCACTAGAAAACAAACAGCATCATATATTTCCATCTTTCATCATCTTATCTCTGCTGTTGTTCCTGTCTCAGTCTCATTAAGTCTCATTCATCCTCAGAGCGTCCGCTGTGTTTCCAGGCCGTTAGAATGACGTCAGCGATCCTGGTCGGTTGTCATCGGTCTGCCGGCGGAGCCGCTGCTTCCAGTGTCGATGTTTACAGGCTGTGAAGCTGCTGTCTGATCACACACACAGACATGAGGCTGCTGCTCACAATGGAAACTAATTTAGTGAGACGCAGCAGGAGCAGAGCACACGCTGCTGAAGTTTGATTTCACTTCGTGGTCTGCAACTTGTCCAAACTGCTGCAGGCAGACCAGAAGAGAGACTGTGTCCTCGCTTCATGCTCGCTCAGAATTCAAACATTTAATTTCATTCACCTGCGCTGCATTGAGGTGTTGGTGAAATGGGTCAGCACATCTCAAAACTTAGGCTAACAAAATCTAAAGTATCAGAACTGTGAGATACTAAAACCCAGAGGACAAACTTTGTCTTGTCTTTATATCCAGAGGAGTAGATTCAAAACATGGAGATTATTTTAAGCATTTTGTAAAATTCACCTAAAATGCCCTCTCCAAAGCATACCTAAAGTAAATTGAAAGTTCTTGTTCTATTTTTAGTACATGTACATGCATGGGCTCATTTGAAAGATAATGCTCTGAAGCTTTTCCCCAACAGTCACAATCACTGTAAGTGTGTCAGTCATTCAATTATATAAGTTTCAACACACTAAAAAAATTTTTTTTTTATCTTCACCTGAATGTTTTCTCAAAGAAGATGCTGCAGATGAATAGAACTGGGAGGTATTAGCTTGAAAACACAATGGGGCCATACCATTAATTCTTAAAAGTCAAAGTATAATATCACAGAAAATAAACATAATGCTCATGTTCAGCTTAAAACAATGAACTAAATACGTGACAAGGAGTGATCAACACAGGCAGAAATGTCTATTTAGGAGTTTACTGTTTAGAAAAACACTTCTAGAAAATCTAAAATTGACAAGGAAGACTTTTTCTCTCCTTAAGACAACAAAGGACAAACAATTTCTTCATCATTTCTGTACATTAATATCACTCTGTGGTGACTTCAAGGAGTTCAAACCTCCACTGGAGGTCTGGAGTGTCATTGACTACCCATAAGCCATCGGTGCAATCACTGACTACTGATTGGCTCAGGCCCTGTTTAGACGACAATGGTTTCTCTAAAAATGGAAAAGTCTGCCCTTTTGCGTTTTAGAAAACATCTGCGTTTATATGACGATGTTATTGAAACGATCTCCGTTCACACGGAACCGCAAAATCGGGTAAGGTAAAGCTGCAGTACCGGAGGCTGCAGTTTCAGGACCGCAGTTTTAGGACCGTTTAATTTTCCGAGCAGAGGCTGCAACCTGAAGTTTATTTTTATTTTTTTGCTATACCCAAATACTTTCTTATTAAATAGTTATAATCAGTGTTGGGCAGTAACGCATAATTTGATTGATGAAGCCCAGGTAACCATACATTACCATTGCCGGTCCTCTCCGCTCCTCTCACCCACACTTGAGCACCCGTTCTGGGATACACAGTGTCGGCCCGTCCGGCCTGACCTCCGCGGTCCTCACCACTCCTCTCACCCACACTTGAGCATCCATCCAGGGAGGGCCGCGGAGGTCAGGCCGGTGACTGGAAGCGTAATGCGCATGTGCAAAAAGTCTCAGTTTTCAGTCTCAGGAACTGCGTATTGCAAGTTTACATGACAACGGAGACGCTGCCGTTTCCAAAAACTTGCACTCTGGAACCTGTTTTCAAAACGTTGCATTTTCAGGCACCCAAAACGCCGCTGTTGTGTAAACGATCAGCCGAAACGCCACTAAAGTTTACCGTTTTCAGTTGAAATCGTTGTCTTATAAACGGGACCTCAGTAACCTGAGAAGTGACCTAGGAGGTGAACACAGTCCTTTGTTGGCTTTTGCAGGCTTTAGGGCGGACATGGAAGCTCCCTGTTGGCTCAAGTGAGGTGTCAATCAAAAGGTCAGGAGTTCTAGCCTCTATTCTTACAGTGAGGAATCTGTATATTTACATGCAAACGAAAGAAATTCTGGATAATATGTGGAGAAATATGAATGTTTGAAACAATGAAGCAACAGTTTGTGGATATTTATGGATGTAATAATGTGTTTGGACTAAATATTTCACTGGATTTAGATCATCTGGATCTTTGGGAGTGTATGAGGACTGTATCAGCACTGTTTCTGAAAAGATAATATTGATCTGTGGATTATAATTAACACTTTACAGTAGGGCTGCCCCCAAACAAGAATCTTCCTAGTGGACCAATAGTGGTCATTTAGGGCAGTTAGTCGAGAAATATCAAAATCAGTGGAGGACATGAACGTACTGGAGGGATCGTTCTATAAAATGCCAAGAAATGTGATAAATTATGGGATTTGTGATATTAACGAGGATAAAATGAGCATTTTAAACCGTACAGTTCAGATGCTGTGGGCATGTGATGCTGACCCACTTTGCACTGACAGAATTCCGTCTGTGAACATGCTGAGGAGACAAGGACGGAAAGAATGAAGAATGAGAGCCTGGCCTCGTTTCCTCTCCTCTCACCTCCCGTCACAGCTGGGAATACCTGCAGCTTCTTCGTCCTTGCAATGATCTCCATCCACCTCCAACGTCTTCTCGCTGAACAGAACTGGGCTAATGAGGAGTCCCACACTGGGAATTCTGGGAAAGCAGGAATGATCCGCACAGGCAGAGAGTGTGTGTGTGTGCTGTGTTGTTCCCTCGGCTCGCTCTCCGGTGTGGTCGTTATTTCTGAGCAGCTGACATGTGACTAAAACTGTTTCCCCTCTGGGCGCTGTCGACGTGTTTTAAACTCAGAGTGTATAATGTGAAATATTCAGATCATCAGCCGCCGAATGTTTAAGGTTTGATCCTGTGTGTCTCTGTGTGTACTTTAAACAGTGATGTTATGGATTTGTTTTGATATTATTTGTGTGAACAGATTGAGAATCTGTGTGTGTACATGTGTGACTGATGTATAATTGTAATAGGTTTATATTTCACCAAATCCAGTGTAACAGGGTCAATTATACAGCAGTGATATGTGTGACAAGTCAGATGTACATGTGTAATGTTGAATATTATAATTACACAAAATGTGTTTCAGCTGTTATTACCTGACACGCTCTGGCCTCCGTACTCAATATATGGAACGTATGATACTCAGTTTCTGTACCCCTACATTCACATATGGGGGTACTCCACCAATAAAGGGGTGTCTCCTGCCTTACCTCTCCCCTCTTACTGTTGTGCTCCATGGGAGAGATAAGAGACATCGCTCTTATGGTAATTTTTGTGTTCTAGCGCTGTTAAGCTGCTTATAAGTTAATTTTATGCTCAGATAATCTTGTGTCACTTAATTTGTCTAGGGGCTGGTGTTTGTGTTGTTGTGTATGACGGATATTTTGTTTTGCTACTTGTTGTCTTAATATCAACAAGTAGCAATATCTTAATATCTACACAACGCAGACATCACTAGAGTCCACCGGCTCCATTTGTTCATATTTTGTTGTTGTTTTTTTATGTGTTCATACTTGTTTGTGTTTTTATTTTGGGGAGCTTTTATTTTTGTAAATTCAATTTTTGTTGTGTGACCTTTCAGTTTCAATCTCAAGTTAAGCTAAAGGAGCATGGCAGCAGTGGCAGGCAGAAGTTGTCCTTGTCTCCTTTCTCATCATCCACGAACACAACACAAGAGCTTGTAGTAAATCCAAGTGTCAGGCCAGACCGGTTGCACATGCGTAATCTGTTTATAAAAACACACCTTCCCTTCCACACTGCAAATTATTTCCATAAAGTTACAATATGTAACTGTAATATTTCACAATAAATGACATGATTATCACCTTAAAGGTCACAACTGTGATGTTTAACCGTATTCAGAATTTTATTGTGAAACTCATGCAGGTACAGTAAATATAATAATTTTACAGAAGTACACTGCTAAATCACAGTAATATGGAGTTTAACTGTGAAGTTACAGTTAAATTCAGTAATTTTACAGGAACATACTGTTGTTTCACAGTAATACGATCTCCTGTGAGATTACAGTATACAGCTGTCAGTTCACAATAATGTACTGTAAAAATGACACAGTAAACTTAATGTAAAAGTGATGCAACAAGTCGCCATTTTTACAGAGCAGAAAAATGAAACAAGATTTGTAAACTTGCAAAATATTTAGCAAATGTAAAACTGATCTACAAATACACAAGTGCATGAATAAAAAATATCTGAGTGTATTAAATGAAATTACAAATTAGTAAACAGAATTTGTGAATATCTTTTTTTAAGATAAGGTTAAGTTAAGGTTCCGCCCCTGAGCCAATCATAGTTCAGGGCGGCACATTGGGATGGCTGCAAATTTGTAAACCCGCCCTGTGCTCCCTATGATTGGCTGCTACTCGTTGCCTTCATTGGCTGGATTGGTTAGAATTAGGGTAAAACAATCAGAGGCAGGGTGTGGCAGAGTAAAGGCCAAGGCTCCTGGGTGCCCTTTCCAGCCTCGCCACCCCTGAAATAAAGGCACCCCCCCCAACTCACTCTCTGCCTGTACAGACCAGCTCCTGTAGCAGCTCTTCTTCTCTGTTGAAAAAAATGTTGAAACTAGAATTTTTAAGTTTATAACTGAACTAGAATCCTCTCTAACCATCGTCCTGCGGTCACCCTGCGTCCTCCTGGCTCAGTCGTCCCCATGTGATGACACGTCTCCTGCCTGCCGGCGTGTCCCGTCTCCATCCTCTCTTCTGGGACTCTACCGGTCTGTCTGCCCTGCTTTTAAAACAAACTTCCATGAATACATTTAGCTCCAACGCGGCCACACAGAGAGATGTCCTCTGAGCCTCAGAGACTTTTTAAGGACTGTTCTGTTCTGTTGCTTCAAATCTGAGTGAGACGACTTTTTTTTTTTTAAAGATATTTTTTGGGGCAGTTTTTGCCTTTAATGGACAGGACAGTTAAGTGTGAAAGGGGGAGAGAGAGAGGGAGGGGATGACAGTAGCAAAGGGCCACAGGCTGGACTCGAACCCAGGCTGCGGCAGCAACAGCCTTGTACATGGGGCGCCTGCTCTACCACTAAGCCACCAACGCCCCATGAGTGAGACGACTTTTGTCTTTTAGCCAGACACCAAAGACCTGTGGGGTCCACCAGAGGACGTCAGAACGTTTGAATGCAGCTTCATATGACAACAAGCTACAAATGAGGTCATGTGGATTCACAGATACATTGAATAGACTGTGTAACATAGGCGTTTCTAGCCCATTTTTGGGGCTGAAGCACCCCTAAATTGAATCCCAGCACCCCTAAAATTTGAGAGATTTTTTATTATTATTTATTTTTTTACTGTATGTCCTTTTAACAAGCTAGAAAAGTGTCAAAACCATACAGTACTTGGTTGCAGCGTAATATTTTAACAACAGAAATACAGCACCCACCCCCCCCTCTTGCCTCAAAAATGGTTTGATCCACCCCATCCTTCCCACCTTTACCCAACTCGGGCTCTGAGCGCTCTATCTGCACAGAGCAATGCGTTGCCTTTCAGAGTGGGTTATATGCAGTAGTGGTGTAAGTACCTGGCTTAAACCAGGATATGTGGCACATTTCTTAACTTCTACCACTCAATACCAACACATTATTATCATTACCAGTCCTCATTTTGCTGCATTTAATCGTAGGTCACTGTTTATGCTGTTAGGTAGGAGTTAGCTGACGTTTTTTCTGGCTAGGAAACGTTACAGGTGGTCAGTACCACTGTCCTCTGTTTGAATGGGATGAGAGAAGCTAGTTGTGTCATGTGCATGTGTTAATATTAAAGCCAAGGTGCTACTGACTAGCTAACTGACTGGATGCCCATTAACATTATAACTCCTATTGTGACAAGAAGGAAAAAGGCAGAGACAAACATTGAAAAAGTCAATTACTGTTAATGTGTTAATGTTACATGTTGTGCATTGCATTTCAAATAAAAGCTTAAAAAATAAGCCCAAGGTCCATTTTTGGTATTTTTTGGTACTCACTATAGGGGGCTGGTTTACTCCAGAAACATGCATACTGTTTATGTGTATGTTGAGGAGCTGCTGTATCAAAATGAGTTATCCTCCCCCAGAAATTAGGGTTACCATATGTTTCTTTTATGATTCCAATCCATTCCTCTTTTACTGTGGCTCAGCATTTAAATAACCTTTATCAGATTTGATGGTTTAGTCACAGACTTTCCCAAAAAGTGTTGTGCTTTTCTTTCACAAATGTGGGAATGAAATTGAGTTAAAATGTACAAAACAGTGAAATTTATCTTGCCTGGCCGGGCAGCTCTCTGGGTGCTCAGCACCCCTAAACCTCTGATCCTAGAATCACCCCTGCTGTGTAACATTACAGAATGAAGAAGTGTTTTTCTGACATTTTAGCAACATCTTTTTTTTTTGTGGACATTTCAACACGATTTTTTTTTCAGATATTTTAATATGGTTTGGACATATCATCAATATTTTTCGGACATTTCAATAATGTTTTTGGGACATTTTTTGGACATTTCAAAAACATTTTTTTCAGACATTTAATTAGTATTTTTTGGACATTTTATCAACATTTTTCCTGACATTTTATTAATATTCTTAAGACATTTCAATAACAGTTTTTTCCTGATTTTTAAAAATATTTTTGGACAGTTTATCAAGATTTTTTGGACATTTCAATAGTATGTTTTGGTAATTTTATAAACATTTTTTTGGGACATTTTTAATAATATTTTATTAATTTTATCAATGATAATAATAATTTTTATTAATGTGACCCTCTATGTTCTGCTGCACAGTTGAAGAAGTAATAACCTATGCAGCATTTTTGCACACATAACCTGTGATTCAGTAGGTGCTGTCATCGTACAGTCTGCAGACATCAAACTTGATGTTGTACCCAAGTATATTAGATCCATGTTGCACAGTGTAGCTGCACTAAACTTATAAGACTGCTTAAATCTCACAGTCTGTTGGAGGCTTTAAAGAAAAGACCTGAAAACTTCCTCCACCACTGAAGAGACAGAGAGTTGTATGACCTGAGGCAAAGGTCGAGACATTACTGTTCATGTCGTCATCATCCATCACATTTAGTGGACAAACAAAGTTCTGTTTACATTCAGCCTTAATCACTGAAACACATTGTCCTGTACTTTGGTCAATACATTAAGTCAAATGAGACGTAAAGTAAAGCACAGTAAAACATTCACCTGCAGCTTCATCATTTTACCTCATTCCTTGTCTGTATCCATTCACACCAGCTACTACATTTATATTTTTAACCCAATTAATGTTCATCTGACCTCAAACGTGTCGGGATTTGAGGTTAAATGTTATTACAGAGACAAAAGAATAAAAACCTGTTGACTAAGAAGTGCAGACTCTGTGTGATGTGTGAAGCTTGTAGATGTGAGCGGAGCTCCTGGCTGGAGGTCACCTCAGTTGAAGGATCTGTCTTTTGTTACGGCAGAGTTTCATCAGAGCAGCTCAGTCAGACCAGAAGAGGAGGAGGAAGAGGAGGAAACACTGGAGGGCATTAAAACAGCTGAGAGGTAAACTGTTATGACAAGCAGAGACTGTGATCATCACACGGCCCGAAACCAACATTTAAATTTACAGTTAAAGTGTCTCGGATACACTTCACGTTACAACTTGAACGTCAGCATCCAAGATTATATAATGAGTTTAAAATGAAACATGACGACTCTCCTGCCTCAAGTTAGATTTCATTATTTCTTTCCTTAGATTGTCACTTTTTCAGAGCTGTATTTATGTTAACACACATTTTTAGGAACTGAGAACATTCTCGAATCACGATGCTTCTCTGTGAACTACACTGAAGAAAATTTTAAACACAAGGCTTGTTTTTGCTCCCACTTTTCACAGGTTTAAGATAAAGATCTGAGACTTTTTAATGCACTCATCTGATATAATTCTCTTAAATTTCGGTCTCCAATTCATTGAAATCCATGTTAGTGAACACACAAACAGGCACATGCACTGACAGGGTCCAGGTGGTGTTTAAACACCGGCTCTTTTGGCCTCTGCCTGGATAAGTGCTGGGTTTTTTTTCCATTTCTTCTTCTAATTTTATATTTTAGTTTTTACATTTGGCCCGTGGAGTCAGTTCTCAGTTAAAAACACATTGCATTTGAGTTTTAATTCTGCGAGACTGCAGTGCCCCCCCCCCCCCTCTTTGACTTCCCTTGTCACAGTCACCACAGTTAATCCCTTACAGTAACTCCCTGACCTGCCTTCATGGACAGCCAGGTAACGACAGTGTTTACCCAAAGCCTCAGCATTGTTTGTCACTGTTGTGAAATTAAGCTACTATGAAAACACCTCAATACAGCCAGACTAACTGAGGCAACGACCCACTATTAAGTTTAAAAACAGGAAAGCTAGTCTGGTATAAAATCAGTCTCTCTCCAACTCTCTGATTCGAGTTCACCAGCTGCCCGGTGTGAGCGGAGACAGATGCTCACCTCTGCGCATTTTTATAAACAAAAACTTAACTTGAAATAATGTTCATAACGTTTGGTGCTGCAGGAACATTTTGTGTGCAAAGAGTGCACCAGGAGGAGAGGAAGAGTACGGAGTGTCTGTTCTCTGGGATTTGTTAAGAATATTTAAAGTGTATTTAGAAGATATATAAGAATTAGTGCAGTTTTCTTCCATATAAAAAAACTTAATTGTTGAGGTTAAATTTAATTTAACTTCGGGTTAAATTAAAGGGTTCTGATGTAACAATAACAGAAAATAGAAAATAAACCCTGCAATAAAGCATGCAGGAAGGAAACGGTCTGTAGGAGGCTGAATTTAATGTCAGTAAACTAACACCCCACCAAAGATTCTTTTTGTCTTCAGCACTCTGTGGATTTTATACTTAATTGAAGACCTTTGATGTAGAAATTGTCCCCAGAGTTTGTGTGTCAGAGTAGCGTCAAGACATTTCCACCATAAACTAATGAAGAAAAAAATCACCAGAATGCAGGAAATTAAATGTCTGATGATCAGAAGTCGTCAAAATCTGACGCTTGGGCAGTGACTTCCGGCATCAGACACCTACGACCAAAGTCGTCCTTTCACATCGGCCAGACGGTGCCTTCAGGGGGAAACGAGACGAGAACTAAAGTGAAGGCAGTAAAAGTCTGAGTGAGGCAGGCGGGAGGGACTTTCACCTAGGAGAACAGTGTTTGCATCACATAAGATCGTGAAGCCAAACCTTGTTCTTTTTTTTTCTAACCCAACCACGTGCGTTTGTTGTTGAAGCAAAAAACATCCATCTGCTGTGTTGCACCTTTTATTTTGGAAGAGACTGTATGCAAACTGTACATTTCCTGTGAAAACAGAAGTGTATTTTGAAAACAGACAATCCATGTAACAGAACGTCAACAACCAGCACACCCAGGGTACCTTGGACGTCATATGTCGACGTGGAAAGTCCATGACCAAACGTGGACATGTGACGAGGTCACAGTGAGGATGTGATGCCAGTGTAACGTATCAAGATGCTGATCAAACAGCATCATTACTACACAGGTGTGTCGTGGGATGGTCACAACAAAAGGTCTAAAATGTGCAGTTTGATCTTGAAAAAGATCACGTCATAGGCTGTGATTCAGAAGGCGCTTTCATCCTCGACTTTGAGAAACACCACCTGTCTCTGTGTGTTTGCTGGGCGTGGCCTCCTGGTTCCCTCCTCCTGCCGATCCTCCTGAGTGCCGGCAGCTGCTGAACCTGCACACCTGAACCTCATCTACGATCAAGCCACTGCAGTATAAAACCCCAGCTCAGACATTCAGACTCTGCCACATCATTCAGTCTCCTCTGTGGTGCAGACATCAAGGCCAACTTCGTTTTTTTTGACACTTTGCCTTTTTGTGCTTTTTGGACCTGAACTCACACCTTGTTCTGTCTCAGGTTCACCACGTCTGCCTCAACTATAACCAATCACATCCAGCTTCGTCCTCATCTGTCTCCTGTCTGTCTTCAGCCCCTCTGCCTGCTCTGCTTCATCATTCCCAGCCCTCCTCAGCCATCGTTACACTCAAACCTTCAGCCCCCATCTTCACACTACAATAAACTGTCTTTAACCATTCACAGTTTCTTTGCATTTGGCTCCAAAGTTGAACTGTTACAACAGGATTTTCAAAAATTTGCGACTGAAATTTGAGAGAAATAAATCCACTGAGTGCACTGAAAGTCTGAGATCTTTAATTAAACCTGTGAAAATGGGAGCAAACACAAGCGTTGCTTGTAAATTATTGTTCAGTGTATATTTACCCCTCAGGCCTTTAGTTAACAGATTCTTACTCTTCGGTGACGATGTGTTTTCTCACTCCCTCAGTGTAAAGATTCACAGTTTGAGTTTGACACATCAGGTGAGATGTGAAGCTTTGTGGTTCTGTTGGCTGCTATAAAATGTTTTAAAAGGCCGTCCTGCGTCTTTTCTGCTGTCTGACTGCATCTGTAAAATGAGAAGAGAACAGGAGCAGATGGAGCGGTGAGTCGAGCTGCAACAAAAAACAAGGTTCTCCGGGGAAGCACAGCCGGCTCGAGGGACAACGAGCCTGTCTGGACTGAGACAGCTTTAAGTAGGACAGAAGGTTTTACTGTGAGGCTCCAAACAAATGACAGTGTGATCGGTGGATTTCAGCGTGGACAAGAATAAATCCAGAATCTGTAAAACTTTGTTTTTTATCAGCGAGCTCTGACAAGGTTTGACAAGGTAGAAAATTAGATTTACCTGTAGATATCACACGTGATCTTTTTGACAGGCTGGTTGCAGCAGTTATGTAGTACGCATGTGAAGTGTGGGCGTTTGACAGAATAGATATACTGGAAAAACTACATCTCAAATTTCTAAAATAGCTCCTAAAAGTAAAAATGACAACCTGTAATAATATGGACCATGAGTTGAGTTAGATATCCACTCTGTATTGCAGTTAACAAGGGTATTATTGGCTACTGGTGGAGGCTGACAGAGGGTGAAGAAACTAAAGTCAGTTGAATGATGTGCAACTATTTGCTCAGCCTGCATGATTTGGGTGTACATGTGTCACCATGGGTCTTGCAGGTTAAGCAGATACTGGATGAATGTGGCTTGTCTCACCTCTGGCTCACACAAAAGTGTCACAACATCAACAGGTTAAAAGTTTAGTGGCAAAAGTGGCAAAGTGAACTCAGCAGTTCAACATGATGTGATACACACACCGATCAGCCAAAACATTCAAACCACTGACAGGTGGAGTGAATAACTTTGATTGTTCTGCTGGGAAACCTTTGGTTCTGGTGTTCATGTGGATACCACCTGACATGTTTGAATGTCTGAAGTTTAATGACTGAAAGAGAAAGGTATTTGCCAAAGTATTATTTAAACCATCCATCTATGTTTAAAGGGAAATTTCGGTTTATTTCAACCTGTCTCCTATCGTCCTAAATTTGTTTCAAGTGACTAGTGACATAAAAATAATAGTTAGCATGTTAGCCGTTAGCCTAGATACAGCCGGGGCGCATAGTAGCGTCAGACCTGTTAAAACGTAAGTGAACGGGCAACCTTCAAGTGCAAAGTTAGTCCACTAAACAAGCTTTTTTTCCACAAAGACCGCCTCATATCGTTAGGATAAATGTCAGAGAACATATAGAAAACGACATGTAAACGTGTTGTCTTACCTTACCGGTGTGCTGCCATGTTTGTTTACCATTTAGCTCTGCTTTCCAAAGCGCGGCCGAAATATCGCGAGAACAAGCAGCGATCTCATACCGTGCCTGAAATCTCGCGAGAACAAGCAGCAACAGCTGGAAGGCAGAACCGGACAGTAGCCTGAAAAGTTCATTCATTTATTTTATGAAAGATTTATAGAATAATGGCTGACTTTTTGCCAGACTTCGACTTTGTGGGATACCACCTGACATGTTTGAATGTCTGAAGTTTAATGACTGAAAGAGAACCAGAATACACTGAAGAAGAGCTTCGTGAAATTGAAGAACGGAGGAGGAGAGAGAGAGAGGAGCAACAGGTAGAGGACGAGAGAGGAGGAATGGCTGCTGCAAGGCTGCGTAGCTCTGGAGATTGGTGGTGTACCTGTGAATGCTGTGCCCCAGTGCCCACAGAAGAGGAATGCCTCTGTTGCAAGGAATGGGACCGGTTGCAGCCTTATTTTCAAGGTCTGGATGTGACCGAGGACGAGACACCTCCACCTGGAGTAGTATCCAGCTGGGCTTTATCTAGAGCTCGCCAGATATATTTCAGCCGCGCTTTGGAAAGCAGAGCTAAATGGTAATCAAACATGGTGGCACACCGGTAAGGTAAGACAACACGTTTACATGTCATTTTCTATATGTTCTCTGACATTTATCCTAACGATATGAGGCGGTCTTCGTGGAAAAAAAGCTTGCACTAACTTTGCACTTGAAGGTTGCCCGTTCACCTATGTTTTAACAGGTCTGATGCTACTATGCGCCCCAGCTGTATCTAGGCTAACGGCTAACATGCTAACTATTATTTTTATGTCACTAGTCACTTGAAACAAATTTAGGACGATAGGAGACAGGTTGAAATAAACCGACATTTTCCTTTAAATTAATTTTATTACAATCAGATAAGCCAAAAAAAGGCTTATCTGCCGATACCCTAGAGAGGAGGCTGAACCTCCAAACAGCAAGATGGACGATCAAATCCAGGTCTCTCTCCTCCTTACTGTTTGTATTTAGGCAGGCAGCACCTTCACCACAGCTCCATCAAACGACTTCCTGCCTGACTGACTTCACAACTGACCTGGATTCAGCGTTTGATGCCTCTGGCTGCACAGCCAGGAAAAACTAGAACATCACATTTGCATTTTAGTCATTTAAGGAGAGAAAAAAAAACGGTTCTGTGCAGATCTCACAGTGAGGGCAGCGTTCAACTCCTGGATCACCAACATCAGAGGGAGCCGACAGGTCAGAGGTCACACAAGTCCCTGATAATAAAGACCTGCCATATAAGAGTCACCTGATGCAGGCAGAGCAGGTTAATGTACAGAAAACTGGAGAGCAAATCAACAGGATGTCAATAACTGAATGAATATAAAGAGCAGAACATTCAGCACGCTGTGAGACACCAGAGAGGAGCAGTGTTAATCTAACACTTTACATTGTGTGCATTGTGAAGTGTTTTGTAAGCTCCTTTGATTTGTAGGAAGAGGACTGTTGAATCGTCTGTCATAACAATTTTACATTATGGGGATTAAATTTACAGACACGCTGCTGCCTCCACACTCTGGCCCTCACGCTGTGTTTATCACTCAGCCCTCAGCTCAGTCACCAGGAGAAAACATTGGCGTACTTTACATTTACGCATTTTATACAGATTATATCAACGCTTCTAAAGTGACGTAGTATCTGACACAACTTTGGTGGAGGAGATGGTGGATGGTGAGACACCTGACAAGCTGCAGACCAACAAACAACAAAACCGGTTGTGATGTAACTTGAGTTAGCTTGTTGGAGGAGGACGCTAGGACCCAGGCGAAATTTGGCCAGTCAAAGTGTGAGCACCTGAGCTGTTAGGAGGCTCATGGAGCTCAGGTGTGAGAGCCTCATCCTTGATCTGTGAACACTCCTGTGCACATGCCTGGTCAGCCGAACAAAACTTGTGTTTTAAATAGATTTAATTGTGAAGGTAGCGTAGAGGTGCAAACACACCCTGAGGTATTGTTTTGTTTGTTTGTTTGTTTGCTTGTTTGTTTGTTTTTTATTGTTAAGGTAGCATAGGGGTGCAAACACACCCTGAGGTTTTTTTATTTTTATTGTTAAGTGTAAATATTGAAGTTGTATTTTTAATTGGAAAAATGACAATTACAAAATATGGGCCTGCGAACGTTAGGAACCCTGATAATTAAAGCCTGTTTTGGCATTTTGAGCCACACTGACTTTTGGCTTCGTTGTTGAAGTTCACCTGTAGTTATATGAAAGTGATCTTAGATGTTTCACTTGGCATCATCGGCAGGATTCGAAGTCTGTGGTAATTTATTTATTTATTATCTTTTTTTTTACAGTGACAGCGTGTACTGCCGGAATCATGGCACCAAAACAGGGTATTTTCAGCCAAAACTTGAGCTTTTACCAACGATAACCAAGTGTGTGTTATTTTTTTGGCCTAAACCGAACCACAGGTTAACCACATTCAATGGCAACAGCTGACATATTTAAATTAGTTTAGAACTAAAAACAAAAATAGAACCAACAAAACATCCTGCAGTGTTGCAGGTTACTACAGGACCTCCCAAATTAATGATAAACAGGTGTCACTAAGTCTGATTGGAAATATTTTTGGGCTGTTTTGTTAACCTGAATTCACATCAACAACTTTCAACTGATTGAATACAGACCGTTTATTGTAGAGAAGATTTGTTCCACATGTATTTACAGAAACTGAGTGAAGATGCAGAAGATGAGACGGCTTTACACTCGTCAAAAACCTCAGATCCATCAACTGCTGGAATAAAAGAGTAAAATGAAAAGTGTAAAATATTTAATATTCAGTGCAAAGCAGAGAAGAAGAGAGCGTGCTGTCTCAGAGCGTCAGGTCATGTGAGGACTAAAAGTGCACATGAAAAGGTTGTGTTATATAATTACACACACACGCACACACACACACACACACACACACACACACACACACAGCTGAAAAGAGTGAGAAGCCGCTGGATGGATGGAGGTTGTCGATGTTTTCTCACCGTCAGACGACACCTGAAACCGATGTGAGATGTGTCTGTTAAAAGTGTGAAACAAATCGATGCTAACAAGGCTGAAAACAGACGAGATCATCTCACCTCCACCTCCACAACACGTGTGTGTGTGTGTGTGTGTGTGCAGGTAATCTTTCCATTCACTCTAAAGGTGTAGAAACCTGTTTCAGATTCAACCTGTTGTGTGGATACAGTGCACTGTACTCCATGTGTGTGTATTCTTGTATTGATGATGTTGTGGGGACACAACGCAGCTCCGACATTTTGAGGCCTGGACCCCACATGGAGTAACAGATTAAATCCATGGTTTGTTCCCTTTAAATATTTAATTATATTTAGCAGGTGCGACAATAAGGGGGTCACTGTGAGGAAAAATAACTTTATTTTTGAAATCTAACAATATTTTTCTCACATCATGACTCATCATAATTTAATTGCTGAAAATAAATCTTTTTTTTTTGTTGACTTGTTTTAGACAATAGAGGATGATGATGAGAGGTGATGAGGTGCATTTTTGCATGTTTAATATGAGTTTTAGGCGTGTTTAAAATCAATCAGACTTTACTGCACCTTACAAAAAACCAATGGCAACTAACGTCTCGGAGGGTGTAGGCTCTGCCTCGAGTCTACACAGAACAATAAATCTGCCTTTAGTGACAAGAAGAGTCAGCCACTGATACAACCTGTTTTTATGCTTCAGTGCTTTTTTATCAGCTTCTGACTTTAAGCTGTGATTCAACATTTTGTGAAATCCTTCGGAAAGAGAAATAATATTTAAATCCACACACAGCAGCTAATCTAAAAGCAGCACTGTGATAAGGCAGAAAGCACGGTGGCAGCAGCTCACAGGTCAGTGTTGTTATTCCTGCCTTCGGGCCATCACTGTGATATTTGAAAAGACCACTCTGACCCACAGAAGAATGTCCTTTATTGCATGACTGAGTCACAGAGTGATAACATAAACTATACAAGAGAACTCAGAAGGTACCATGACCAAAAAATAGCCTGTAGGCTTTGAAACCGACTTCTGCTCAACACTTATTAATGCATGTGTACTCTCTGAAGAGAGGGCTGGTGGACACAGATGTGATGTAGACATGAAAACACAACAGGAGCACAGACATAGTTTTCCCCCACTTAGTCAAGGGTTAACGTGGCAACAAATCATGTTGTCTGACAACACACGACACACTATGAAATGTCCAGAACGCTTGAACCAAAATACATGTTAGGGTTACTAAAATTTCTATTATCTTCATTGCTTCACTGGATCCAGTGCAGTTATCATTTTTCTTCCAAGAGAAGTCAAAGGGCTGGAGTCATTTGGCTGTTACAGGAAACTACTGTAAAATAAAATAGAAAACATATTGCTGGGAACCTAAAACGTGACATTTGCCTGTTTTTCACCAGTAAAGAGTGGTTGTAGCATGTCAGGGATCGTTCCATTTGATTCCTGTTATCAGAGTTCTATGAAAAAGTGGGTTCATTTGTCCTTTTATGTTGTCTGCTTACAGACAAGGACATGGGAACATCAGTTCTGGACCGGTCCAAGTCTCCTGGTTCTACCACCACAGCTCTTCTCCTCCACTGCTCCGGGTGCTCGCCCTCTCTCGCCCATGCAGCTTCAACATGTCCAGAACGCTCCGGGCGTAGGCGTCCCTCAGGTTCACGCCTCCTCCCACTCCCCCCTCGACCACCCCCCCCACTGAGCCGCGGGCCAGCCTCTTCAGCATCTCTCCTTGCCGCATCGCTGCCTCCTTCACCTTCAGCGTAAAGTAGCAGGCGGAGAAGCGCTCGTTGATGATGGCGATGGGGAGCGCCAGGATCAGGATCCCAGACAGGATGCAAAGGAAGGCCAGCACCTTCCCCACAGCCGTGTCGGGCCGGATGTCTCCATAGCCAACTGTGGTCATGGAGGTGGTCGCCCACCACCAAGCGGCTGGCACGCTGGTAAAGGTGGTGGCGGGAAGGTCGTGCTCCAGGGTGAAGACCACTGTGGCGAAGATGGAGATGCCAACACCGAGGAAGAGGAGCAGGAGGCCGACCTCCTCGTAGCACTGAGCGATGGTCAAACCCAGAGACTTGAGGCCTGGACAGACATGAGGACAGAGGAATGTTTTATCAACACACCGCATTTCAACATTTTCCAGATGAAAACATTCTTCCCTCCGACAGTTCTGTCTGTATGAATTCATGGCGTCACACAAAGTGTTATGATCTTTATCTGTGATGATTATTAACTGAGTTAGGGATGTCAACAATTCACCGTTAATCAGTTAACCACAGAGAGTATTTGTGGGTAGTTACGCCTGTCTATAGGTTAATTTTACCACTCTTGAGTTTACTGCACTGTGCACCAACTGGGTCTGGTGGGAGCTAGCTAATGGAGCCACTCATTCGGCAATTACTGCTGTTAACGCCATCCAGACCTGACAGTGTTGCTGTGAAAACATTGTACCCACGCTTTGGTCGTGGGCCAAGAATATGGTCTGGAACTCTGGTCAACTCTTACTCAAAAACACTCTAAGCAAAACCACCGGAGTCTCAAAATCACTTGAAGGTGGCAGGATCTGATGCAAAAGAGTTTATCTGAGCTCAAAAACAGCAACAGTCAATGAATCCATGTCAGCATTGGAGGAAGACCGGTGCTTTGGCAGCCTTATATTTTATTATATACCCTAGAAAGTTCCCATTGGTAGTGACCGAAAGAATGAGATTGCAAATACAGACGGCCAAAATTAATTTTCTCTGTGGGGTCGCTGGGCTCAACCTTGAGGGACATTTATACTTGTGTGGCAGAGCCTACGCATGTGGCCTACGCCGTTTTGAGCATTTATACTTGTGCAGTGGTGTGTCTGTGTCACTCTGCAGTTACACCTCCAGAACACTAGTCATCAGCGGAGATTCTGTGAAGTGCTGTAAAGTTTAGTTGATTCAAAAGACACATTAAACACACATTAAACACGTCTTAATACAGCATGCTAATGTTTTTAGCACAAGCCTATGGCATTTTACATTGTATAAATTAGCCTAGCAGCTAGCAGACTTTTTTCTATACTCATATGAAGCCAGGGACAACAGCAACATTTAACAAAGGTAACGTTACAAAATTCAGCTCCATTACAGCTCACAAGGTTCACTGACAAAACAACTGTCTTATACTAAACACGTTTTCCAAACAAATACAACATGCTAACGTTATTAGCGCCAGCCTATGGCATTTTACATTGTATAAATTAGCCTAGTGACTAGCAGAGATTTCCTCTGCTCATATGAAGCCAGGATAAATCACACACAGGGCTTAAAATGCTATTTTTGTGGAGGCTTTATTGTCTTCACAATTTATTGTTTCTTATCTGTGAAATTAAAGTAAATCAAAGCTTTGTTTCCACTGAGGGAAATGGTTTCAGCTTACAGAGACAGACAGGAGGTCTGCGTTACTGTGACGTGTAGTTACATTTCTGGGGAGGTGCACGTCAGGCTACGGCGTAGGGTACAGTGTCAATTCAATGCTGCATTAGAGATAGGGTGAGGAGCACAGACATTTGGAGGGAGCCGCTGCTCCTTCAGCCTCAGTTGAAGTGGAACAGGCAGCCGATCCAAACAACTAAAGTGTTCTATTCATCTTAGTGTGCTGTGAAAATCATCTTCCAGAAACCTGAAAATGATTTGGAAAATCCATCACAGTGAACATTTAATTAAGGCCATACCACATTTTTACTGGTAATGTATTTGTGGACAGGGACTTTGGTGCATTAAAGTAGCCTGTACAGGTTTATATCCTGCAGTAGTATAAATGTTTATTCATATTATGAGTGATGAAAAGGTGAAAAGGATGTGCACTATCACTGGATCAATTTAAAAGCGTGAAATGCTTTAAACAGAGCTGATGCTAGATGGTTTTCAAAGCCAGAGATTAAGGTAACATGGATACAAATACAGAATACAGATTTCATCAAAAGTGTATTTGGAAGGTTTGACACTATTCGGTGTTTACCTCACTGTTGCCAGTTTTTTCTGTTTACATTTATCTACAGACACTGCAGAAAAATAATCATAATTCTAAAATGGAGGTGCAGATCATCACTAATCCACAAAGGCTCTTTCTGTCAGAGCGACGATTTGTCTCATTTTGGAGAGAAACTCTGCTACGTGTTACTCCTCTCCATCGTCAGTTGAGTGGCAGCCTGTGATCCTCTCTTCATTTCATTCTCAAGTCTCCGTTTTTATCTCCGAGTGAGGCGGAGGAATGATGGTGTTCAGCGAGGAGAAAATAACAAGTGGCAGAAAGACGAAACAGCAAATGTATAAATACACCCAGATGTGAGGCGCTCACAGGGCTGACGTTCACACCCCAGAATGACTTGTCACCTCTCTATTCTCCTCCGAGGGAACAAGAAATGAGCTTTGATGTCTAGTTTAAGGAGGATTTGAAGTGAGTTCATAAAGCACGGATGACAAAGAGTGTCTGCGGGAAGTTTTACATTTGCAAAGATTTAAGAAACTGAATCAGAGCAAATCTGTTCATATTAGTTTGCTTTCAGTTTTAAGAGCTCCAAGTGTAAAAGTCAATATGAAATTTTTCAAAAAACTAAGACTTTTTCAACCTCTTGTGTGTCTTAAGTTTGTCCCTCTGGGCTCCTGTACATCTGAGCAGACATCCAACTCTGCTTTCTTTCATTCATTTTTTTTCTCACGTGCTGAGCTTCAGTCTGACCCTTCTGAACGGAGAGTTGTTAAACAGAACATATGACTAAATATGCTGCAGAATCAGTCATGTTGTTGTCATGTCATATTCATGCACACAGATGAAGAGAGACGCTGAAGTCACTGTCATCTTGTCCTCGTGTCTGCAGCTGTGAGTTCTCCAACAGTGTCACACCGGATCTGTTTACATGCTGCTGTGCACTCACAGCTCACAGGTATGATGGCTTTCTCCAAACACGTGAGACATTCATCCCCCAAAATTACTTAAAGGGATAGTGCACCCAAAAATGAAAATTCAGCCATTATCTACTCACCCATATGCCGAGGGAGGCTCAGGTGAAGTTTTAGAGTCCTCACAACACTTGCAGAGATCCAAGGGGAGAGGAGGTAGCAACACAACTCCACCTAATGGAGGCTGACGGCGCCCCAGATTCAAACGTCCAAAAACACATAATTGAAACCACAAAATATCTCCATACTGCTCGTCCGTAGTGATCCAAGTGTCCTGAAGCCCCGACATGTCAGAGCTTCAGGACACTTGAATCACTTTGGAGAGAAACTCTGCTACGTGTTATTCCACTTTCACACTTGGATCACTATGGACGAGCAGTATGGAGATATTTTGTGGTTTCAATTATGTGTTTTTGGATGTTTGAATCTGGGGCGCCGTCAGCCTCCATTAGGTGGAGTTGTGTTGCTACCTCCTCTCCCCTTGGATCTCCGCAAGTCGATGTGGACAGACAGCGACACTCACTTGGTTAGGTAATATTCAGACTGCTTTAAATAAACGATTTGCTTCACATACAGTATGAACATGAGGAATGATCTCTGACCCTCTCAGCACACATATGCATGTTAATATTGTATTAAGACAGACTTGATGCTGTTGAAGCCTCCTCTTGCCTTCACTTCTCTTTTCTCCCTTCACCTCCCACCCTCCCTCCATGTTCTCCTTCAATATTCATGAGTTGAGTCCAGGGATCATCATCCTTCCCAAAAATCACTCAGATCAAAGCAATCATGCGTCCCAGTCTGACACACACACACACACACACACACTCCTCCCTCCGTCCCCTGAAGGAATTTGCCAAAATATGAATCAGTATGTTTTTTCCTCGTCTTTGTCGTCCTCAGAAAACCTTCCTGGCTGTAATCTCACAGCAGCAGCTTCTCACCGAGGACAATTTCAATTTCTTTCTCTCCGGCTGCTCACATCATGTACTTAACGTTCCCTGACAGGCTGGGAGCACATGTGGAGGGAAACTGAACGGGAAACATAGTCGTGTCGCTGATCATGTGCCCTTGAGCAAAGTTGTTCACCTGCTCAGACAAGGCTGCGTCTACAGCCAGATGTCCAGTTCGAAGTTTTTATCTGAGCTTTTTGATGTCTATTTTTAAAACTGACCCACATCTTGTTCTTGTTTACTCTTTTCCTTCAAAAAAAACCCTTAGCTTTCCTCCATGAATAAATTTCAAACGTAAAGCTGAGCCTCACTTTGTGTCTCTCTTTGGGTTGGTGGTTCACACACACGAATAACTTGTGTCATACGCGCGTGAAATTGTGCGTACGCAGTGCCAAAAGATGTGTATTTTGGGGAGAGAGTAGGGGCTTCCTCAGCATGCTAACCTGCTAAACTAAGAGACAAATGTTTTCACCACACTGTCAGCCCCAACTGCCTCTTGCCTCTTTACCTGTCGAGTGTCGTCCCAGCTTCAACATTCGGAGTGACCTGAGGAGTCGGAGGACCTGCACCACACGGCCCATGTTCTCCAGCTCTGTGGATCCTCCGTGGAGGCTCTCCACTGCCAGCGTCACATAGAACGGCAGGATGGCCAGCAGGTCGATCACGTTGGGAATACTTCGACTGAAGCGACACTTATCCCTCACGCAGAGAAACCGAAGTGCCAGCTCTCCGGTGAACCACACCACACACACATACTCCAGGGCATCGAAAAGCAGCGGTGCACCGATACCAACGTCGCTCACTCCGAAGTCCTCCCCTAAGTCCAGCGAGATGAGCACCATGTTGATGACCGACACCACCACGAAGAAGATTGAGAGTGAGCCAAAGGTGCGAGCAGCACGCGATGATTCGGGTTTCTCCAGCAGGTCCCACAGGCGCTGGCGGAGAGCCGGGCAGGCAGCACCCACAAAGTCCTCATCACTATCCTCGGGCTCAAACTCTCGCTGTATGTCCAGGGTCTCCTTCTGCTCCTTGCGGCGGTAGTAACGCTCGCGGCAGCAGGGGTTGATGCGAAGCTCGTCGATGCCCCAGTACTCAATCTCCTGCAGGAAGGAGATCTCACACAGCTCCTCCCTCACGTGCAGGTGACCCGTCCGGTAATAGTTCATCACATACCTGTCGGCAAAGACACACAGAGAGACAGGAAACATTCTGTGAGCTCGGATAAATAAACTACAAGTTTACAGAGGACTTTGTTCATAAGTCTTATCCTCGTGAGACCCTGTGTCCTCATATAAGGATATCATTCGACTTAACCTAACCTCTTGTCCTCGTTCGTGGACACTTTTTGGTGACAACAAGATGGCAGCCATCTCTGCCAAGTCAGCCTGCAGCCAATCACAACACAAAAGTGGACACAGTCCAAAACCTGATCACATTTTATGGCTGAAAGTGTTCTTCTGATTAATAATGTTTGTAGTTTGATATGGCAACAAATTTGACCAACTTTAACAACAGTAACAAGCTAAGACCCTGTTAATTAGGAAATACTCCTTTGAAGACATCAGAACTTAATTATCGTCTTGTTTGAGGACACAAGGACTTTATTATAGTCTCGTTTGAGGACATTGAGACTTAAGAATCATCTCATTTAAGGACACTGGGTCTTAAAAATCGTCTCGTTTGAGGACATTGAGACTTTATTGTCTTGTTTGAGGACACTGAGACTTAAGAATCGTCTCATTTAAGGACACTGGGTCTTAAAAATCGTCTCGTTTGAGGACAATGAGACTTTATTGTCTTGTTTGACGACACTGAGACTTAAGAATCGTCTCATTTGAGGACACTGGGATTAAAGAATTGTCTTGTTTGAGGACACTGGGACTTTATAATGGTCTCATTTAAGGACACTGGGTCTTAAAAATCGTCTTGTTTGAGGACATTGAGACTTTATCGTCTTGTTTGAGGACATTGAGACTTAAGAATTGTCTCATTTAAGGACACTGGGTCTTAAAAATCATCTCGTTTGAGGACAATGAGACTTTATTGTCTTGTTTGAGGACATTGAGACTTAAGAATCGTCTCATTTAAGGACACTGGGTCTTAAGAATCGCCTCGTTTGAGGACATTGAGACTTTATTGTCTTGTTTGAGGACATTGGGACTTTATCGTCTTGTTTGAGGACATTGAGACTTAAGAATCGTCTCATTTAAGGACACTGGGTCTTAAGAATCGTCTCGTTTGAGGACACTGGGACTTTATTATTGTCTCATTTAAGGACACTGGGTCTTAAAAATCATCTCGTTTGAGGACATTGAGACTTTATCGTCTTGATTGAGGACACTGGGATTTAAGAATCGTCTCATTTGAGGACACTGGGATTAAAGAATCGTCTCATTTGAGGACACTGGGATTAAAGAATCGTCTTGTTTGAGGACACTGGGACTTTATTAAAGAA
>NC_065511.1:41503206-41508350 GCF_006386435.1 Epinephelus moara
GTTTGAGGACATTGAGACTTTATTGTCTTGTTTGAGGACATTGAGACTTTATTGTCTCGTTTGAGGACATTGAGACTTTATCGTCTTGTTTGAGGACATTGAGCTCTTATTGTCTTGTTTGAGGACATTGGGACTTAAGAATCGTCTCATTTAAGGACACTGGGTCTTAAGAATCGTCTCGTTTGAGGACATTGAGACTTTATCGTCTCGTTTGAGGACATTGAGACTTTACTGTCTTGTTTGAGGACATTGGGACTTTATCGTCTTGTTTGAGGACATTGAGACTTAAGAATCGTCTCATTTAAGGACACTGGGTCTTAAAAATCATCTCGTTTGAGGACATTGAGACTTTATTGTCTCGTTTGAGGACACTGGGATTTAAGAATCGTCTTGTTTGAGGACACTGGGACTTTATAATTGTCTCATTTAAGGACACTGGGTCTTAAGAATTGTCTCGTTTGAGGACATTGAGACTTTATCGTCTCGTTTAAGGACACTGGGATTTAAGAATCGTCTTGTTTGAGGACATTGGGACTTTAGAATCGTCTCATTTAAGGACACTGGGTCTTAAGAATCGTCTTGTTTGAGGACATTGGGACTTTATTATTGTCTCATTTAAGGACACTGGTGCTGAGGAAACGTCTCGTTTGAGGACGGCGGGACGGAAGAATCGTCTCATTTGAGGACACTGGGACTTTATCGTCTCGTTTGAGGACACTGGGACATAATTATAATCGACAACAAGTTTTTTTTAATCATCAGATCCTACTGATCCAAAAACAAAATAAATAATTAAAATGCACACCAAACAAAAGTTTGTGTCTCAGGAGGAAACAGTTACTGAGAAAATAACCCACAAAATGGAGGCAAAGGAGGACTCCCCAACACTGGGCGCACAGAGGGTTATCTCGTGGGGTTGTCTTTTTTTAGTAAGTGTACAGCACGTGGCAGTTCATCTCAGTCTGAAACAAGAAGCTCTGCTGTGGGGGGCCAAGGGCCTCACCTGCTAGAGCAGGCGCCCAACGTATAGCTGCGTCTTTGCTGCAGCAGCCTTAGCTTCGATGTCAACCTCCAGCCCTTTGCTGCATGTCATCCCCCTTTCACACTAACACTGTCCTATCAAAAAAGCCCCAAAAATAATCTTCAAAGCTCTACTGTAACACTTTTACATGAAAGACAATGCAGGTATTTGTCATCTGAAATAACAGAAAGAAAGAAATAATGTCTCATGTCTGTGCTGAGCTCAGAGCCTAGAGTTTATTTTGGCTTGTGAGCCATATGGAAGAACAGTCCTCACAGTTTAAAGGCCGTCAGGACATCATGAGTTAATGAGAGCTGACAGCACACCTGTGGGAACATCCCCTAGTTTGAACATCAGGCGCTGCTGTGACTCAGACTGATGTTTGACTTGAGGCAGAAAACAGCAGAAGCATCAGGTGATCACAGTTCAGGTGTGACCTGTTGTTTTCAGAGGCTCCGTTAGACATGTAATTAAACTGTGTTTTATATGGAGGATGAAGTTCATTTACTAAAAACATGCTGCTCAACATGACAGATTTCAGTGTATAAGCTGCTTATACCATGTCCTTTGAAAACCACATCAGCCAAACCAAACAGTCTGGCCCTGTTCTCCCCTGACCTGTTGTATCCTCCAAATTCTGGGAAACAAGACTGCAATTCTCGGCCGCATTTAAAGGAGCCTTCGAAATGGGACGGCCTTGGTTGCGCCGATGTGACGCAATCGGTCTTCAAATGCAGCCCTCGAAGGCTGCAGCCTGTGAATTGAGACACAGCTAGTGTAGATGTTTATTTCTTTACGTAGTTCTTGCACATTTATTTATAATATTTACTTTGAAAACATAGTTATCAATCTGCCACTGCACTCTTTGAAATTATCTTATTAATTTGAGTACATAAATCAGCTTACTATCTGTGCACTTTCAAGTTTTTCAAAACATTAGAGAAGTTGCCAGCAAATGTTGGCGAGCTGCCTGCCAAGCTGCTGACCACTGTTCAAGACCTCCAGCCCGGATAGTGTTCGCATGTGTTTTGGATATTTTGACATTGTTATCATCACAACAGGTCATCATGCGTGTCTCAGGTAAGAGAACAAGGCGCCACCTACTGGAAGGTCTGTGAGTTCCGGTCAAAGAAGAACTCATTCTCCAGGAAGTTGGCGTCGTCACAGAGCTCCAGCGCTGAGTCTCGGCTGCAGCAGGCCAGCTTCCCCAGCCGGGTCTCTGGGTAGGATGCCAGCAGCTCATGTGATAGCACGTAGCGACTTCCCCCAACGTTGATGATGAAAAAGTCGAGCGTGTCTCTGACCTCGCTGAAGAAAACACTGGAATTCAGAGACATCGGGGATGGGCTGTTGCTGTAAAGCTCCGCCGCCGCCACCGAGCTGGAGGTGAGGCTCATGGTGGAGGAGGGCGGAGCTGGTGAAGAGGTCAAGAGTGAGAGGAGTCGAAACAAAAACAAGAGTTTACTTGAAACCAGAATATTTAGAGGAAACGCAGAAGACCAAGAAACCTTAGGGGGCGATCACACGCTAGAAGCGCGACGCCAGTAAAACAATTGTTTTCCTATAATACGGCGCGTCTGACCGGCGTTCAAGCGTCTTTTCAAACGGGTGTTTTTCCGGCGTCTATTTAGACGTGCATTATGTAAAAAGTAAAAAATTTTCAACTTTTTTGAGCGTCAGACGCCAGTAGCTAGCGCGCAGTGAATAAGCACTTCCAGTGTTTCAAGCATCTTTGAAGCGTCCGCGTCTCTAGCGTCTCATTTCTGTGTGATCGCCCCCTTAAAGCTTTATTAAATGATTGTTTGACCACCAGGGGGCAGAAGAGCCTTGAGACACAAAGTCTGAACACATCATCAACATTACATCTCTCCCTAAAAACACATTTCACAGAGGGTTTTTGTGTTTGTAAACAGCGATTTCGAGAAAGGACATAAAACAAAAGTTGACGGCTAACTGCACTTCAGGGCTCGGTTGATATTAACTTTGTTTTATTGTTTGATGCATTTTAGAACGATGTAATTACTACTGCCAAAAGGTGGATGTAAATATAGGCCTAAATATTATTTCATGCTGTATCTGTAGGGCTTTATGAATTGCATATGTGAAAATTATGTAGATTTTTTGTTTACATTAAATTCTAGCAAACATCAGGGTCTTCGTTTAGCTTCAGACAGCGTCCTCGGTAAAAATTATCTTTTTTGTATTCCTGGTCTGACATCCAGTGGCACAAGCAGACATTTTTATTCCAGGTATCTGCACGCTGTGACACAATGTCCACTCAAAACTGGTCTATGCACATTTTATCTTTTGATTTCTAGGGCTGCCCCCTAAAAGTCGACCAAATGGTAGTCGACCAGAAAGGTCATTAGTTGGCAAGATTTCAGTGGTCACTTAGTCGCAGAAAAAACAAACAAAAGTGAAACTCTATTAGGAGCTGCACCTTGTCAAAATAAATCCAAACCTATATGACTGGACCATGTGTGACTTTAATTTGAAAGGAGAGACACAGGAAGTTTCCACGCTCAGCAGTCAGACAGGAGTCAGGTTAATTTCCAGGGCTGGTACCTGCGGTTATTCCACAGGCTAGCCCTAATGATTTCCCAGCGGAAGTACTTTGTTCCCTAATGTTTCTCCATTTGTATTCGTTAATATGTTTTCTTGTAAATAATGTGTAAATTATAAGATGAGTGTTTTGTCTATAATACATCATAGTAAACTAGTCGTAGCAGTAGTATTATAGTGCTGCCGTTGCTGCAGTTAGAGATCCAGTGATGTTTTAAAGAAGCTCTTTTCAGAAAATCCTCACTTAACCTCAGTTAAAACAGCTCAGCAAGAATGAATCAATTAAAGACAAAAAGAGGGAGGACAGACGGACACAAAGAGAGGAGAAAGCTCAAAGACAAATCCATGAAATGAGAAACGCAGAGAGACGAAGCCTCTGGTAGTGTCCTACTTCTCGCAGATCTCTGGCTGCTGCAGTTTTTAAATATTTTAGCTGGCTTACCTAATTAATAGATCTAATGCTACTATTCCTGTGATCATTCATTCCCTTTTGCTAGGTGCCTCTGTCTAACGCTGTCATCTCACTAATTCTTACACTGAATATTCCATAAGGCCATTTGAGCAGAAGCTGAGGTGGGATGACAGACTGACGGCCGCACATGCACACATTCCAAGTTTTGGGTCAGCGAAGGGAAACAGAGAAACTCCACAGTTTTGTCCCTCTGCAGTGACGAGATGGGACCGAATTAAACATGCAGTAATTGTAGACATTCATTCTCTCAGGGCCCCGAGTGAGCTGCTGTCAGGGGCCCAGGATGTGTGGGAGCCTGCTGTTTATTTGAATCTGTTTATCCAGATCATGAAATATGCAGCAGCTGCGCTCCTGAGTTTGATTCTGATGTGTGAAAACATAAATACGGTGTGAAACTCATCACTTATAACATGCTCCCTGTCTGACAGGAAGTGGTTTTAACAAGCAGCGGTGACCCAACAACAGTATGAGCACACAGGCATCACTGTGTGCTGAGACAGGACAAAGAAAGATGGAATCTGACAGCGATGTGACACAAAACAGGCGCTCCTGATGCAGGTGGGTAATCACTGTCCACAAAAGAACAAGGGAGGAATCACTTCAGTCTGAACCAGTGGTGGAGGAAGTACTCAGATCCTTTATGTAAGTAAAAGTGTGAAAATACTCGTAAAACTCCTGCTTTTTGAAGTTCTATGGAAGTAACAGCACACAAAAAACACCCACTAACATCACAACAGCTTTTGTGCTTCATGGGAAAGGTTACAGTTGGCATTCACTCTTGGGTCCAGGCCAGACATGAGGTTAATGGGCAGGGAGACGACATTTTCCACAGTGTGTTGGGCAAAACCAAAGGATGAAATTACTTCCCCTAACAATTTAGTGGGATTTCTTAACTTTGCTTTTATATACTCAATAGCCACTTTATTAGGTACACCTTGCTAGTTCCCGGTTGGACCCCCTTTTTAATTCTTGCTCTATTGGACTGAGATCTGGTGACTGTGGAGGCCATTGGAGTACAGTGAACTCATTATCATGTTTGAGATGATGTGAGCTTTGTGACATGGTGCGTTATCCTGCTGGAAGTAGCCA
>NC_065511.1:41508429-41529288 GCF_006386435.1 Epinephelus moara
CTCTTTTTGGGACCATCCTCTGTAAACCCTAGAGATGGTTGTGCTGAAAATCCCAGTAAACACTCAGATCAGCCCGTCTGGCACCAACAACCATGCCACGTTCAAAGTCACTTAAATCACCTTTCTTCATCATTCTGATGCTCAGTTTGAACTTCAGCAGCTCGTCTTCACCATGTCTGCATGTCTAAATGCATTGAGCTGCTGCCACGTGATTGGCTGATTAGATATTTGTGTTAATGAGCAGCTGAACCTAATAAAGTGGCCAGTGAGTGTATATACTCACAGGCAGAGGCAGAGAAAATGCCCTCAGATGAAAGATCAGAGAAAAGTCAGATCAAACACTGACTGAGGAAAATACTGCAACGTACTTCAGATCAAATCATGAGTGAAAATTATATTTTTCATTTATTCATTCAATCTTGAGGGCAACTTGAGAAAGAGTATGTGACTGTCAGCGAGGCCAGCCGGGGACTGTCTGTGCCTTTCCTTCATTCCTCATGTGTCAGCTGCCCCCCCCCCCCCTTGTTTCATGTGGTTCCTTGTTTGTCTCTCTCTGTGTCTGTGTGTCGGGGCGTGGCTCTCATCAGTCCTGCTGCCAATCTGTCTGCTCACCTGAAAGCCATCCACTACTCAACCCCAGCCTGCAGCCCAGTCTCTGCCAGATCCTTCAGAGGCCGTTTACACGTGGCCGGCTATTTTCATAAACGGACATTTCACTGTCTCTGTTTACAAAAAGATCTTTGTTTACACTTACCCGTGTATATATACACAAGAGCATGCTAAACCTGTAGGTGGCAGTGTAACGAGAAGCTCAAGCCTTCCATGTATCCATTGTCACCATAGCAACATATGTCGCACTTTTGACACAGGCGCAAGTTCCGGCGCATACTGTGACATCAGCTGCCTATAACTCCGTTTATCTCTGTTTATCTCAGTTTACATGCAAACGCGCAACCGGAGTTTTCCAAAATCTCCACTCTGGCCGGAGTCTTTAGAAAGACTCGTTTTCAGAGGAGAAATCTCCGTTTGCGTGTAAACGAAGGGCACAAACAAAAAGCCCAGAAAAAGCGATTTAAAAATTCTTGACATCATCATGATGTAAAGTCTATAAGCAGAGCGGGAACTCGCAGGAGTGAGAAACACTACTATGCATATTCAGTGGACCCCATACTGTGGAAGTTATCGTGAAGCTAAAAACTTTTTTTTGGCATATGTGCCAGGCAAGCAACTCCATTGGACTACATGGGTGCCATCTTGGAGCCCCTTATCTACCAGAAACAATGTGGCGGCCAGCAGTTAAATGGTAAGCTAAAACATGTTTCTGAAAACATTTGAGGTGAGAAATAGGAAACTCAGTTACACTACATAGTGGTGCACACACAAAGCCAGAGCGGTCCAGGTTGGAGCCTGCTGGCTGGTTGGGAAAATGTATCACCAGTCATCTGAATTTATGGGCTCCAGCTCTGATTGGCTCTGACTGGCAGTGATGGAAATACAACTCTGGGGTGGACGCACTAATTTTAGCACCTTGAGCAACAAGATGCGATGACGGCCCGCCACAAAATACCATCTGTCTCCACCCAAGCAGTGTTCTAACATCGATGCAAATGTACTGTAGTTGGCACAGAGTTTGAGAAAGAGACTGAATAAATTACAGATATTAAAAAGAAGTAACCACTGTAACATTTCCACCGGCCTCCATGCTGCTTTCTATTGTTTACTAACCCTTTCAATGGCCTTCATCACATGTGACACACCAGTAAAAAACATTTCATAAAGGCAAACTCATCTTTTTCTCAGCTTTCCTGTGCTCTGCTCCTCTCACCTGGAGTAACCTCCAAATCTCTCGGCCTGATTTTGAAGTTCTCATAAGCACAAGGATGAATGGGTCGGTTGGTTCTTGTCAGTGTACGTTAGTGTATCCTTTGTGTATTTTATTGTGTGGTTATATGGCTGTAACTCTTTATGTGCTGCTGTCTTGGCCAGGGGCCGTATTCACAAACCTTCTGAGAATCCTCTCGCAGAGCTGCTAACTTGGCCTAAACATTTTTAGCAAGGAGTCCGAGCTTAGGTGTGATTCAGGAAAGTTCTCAGAGCGACTCTGAGTAGCGTTGCCAGATGGGAAATGTAGGATTATCGTACCAGAGACTCAAAATTATCGTATTTTGAGGGAAATTATCATACATCTGTCGTAACCAAAATAACAATCCTACTAATGCGCTATAGGCTCTAGTGTTTACTTTTTTTTTTCATTTTCCTTGCTTCTGTTTTTCCTCTTCTTCTTCTCCTGTTTTGTATCTCATTCTCACTCGACTTCCTGACGGGTCCCAGCGCCTCGTGGGGCGGGTACAGCTGACCATTCAACCAATCGTGCTCATTGTTCAGAGACAAACATCACCCGTATCTCACGCTAAATTGTTCAGAGACAAACATCACCCGTATCTCACGCTAAGTAAAGTGCGATTGGCTGGAAACTTGTCACATGGGAACAGATGCCTTCAGGCCCACAAAAAACTCCGGCATACTGATTACAACCACACATTCATGAAATGGTCAAATTATCAAACATTTGGCCTTTTTTGGGATTATTGATCGTACATCGTACAGAGGGCCAAATTATCGTACAAATACGATAATTATCGTACACCTGGCAACGCTGACTCTGAGCAAAGAAGGGAAGGAAACTTCTACCTCAGTGAGGAGGTGTGGTTGACTCTGTTGCTAGGTGTGATGCATCCTTTTAACAGATGTGATTGGTTGTCACAGACACGCCCTCTGTGAGCCTGTAAGGTGAGGACACCTGGGCCCTGTCCAAATACCTGCACTTGCGCTCTTGTGCCCCTTAATTGAGCGCTCCCGCTAAGGGGCACAAGTGCGTAGGGTGTCCCAGTTGTCTTCTGTTGTTATCAAGGGGTGCAAACCTGCACCCTTAATGCACCCCTTCCGAAAGTGCGCATCAGACCTCACTTCGCTGAAGGATTTTACCCAGAATCCTCCGTAGCGTCATGATGCCCGAACACTGCACAGCTGGCCGGTACAACTCACCATCTTCAAACAGTAACTGACGTGTCCACGAGTCGTTAACTCCGACTGACAACAACCGTTAGAGGAACATAACGTCAAACAACACGCTGTGTGGACTTAATAATACATGACAGGGCGTTAATTATGAAATAATATACAGTTTACAGTTGCCTGGAGGTTTGTATGACAGTCCATATCACTTTACAGTTTTGATTGTGTCTTTAATTCTTATTATTTTATTACCGTATGTCTTTATAGTTTATTTTATATCACAATTTTCCACAATTTATCAAAGCAAAAAAATGTTTTAATGGGAATGACGGTAATCTAGGCTACGTTAACGGTACAGTAAAAAAAGACGTTACAGCTAATATACACATTATTAACAGGTAAATTCAAGAGTAAAATTTAATTTAATTTACCTGTTGGTTGGGCATCAGCATCAATACTTGGATCTGATGTAGATGCCGCCTTCTCCTGCGGCTCCTAATCCTCCTCATCATTCGCTGATTGTNTCACTGTCATCCAGCGTTTCCTCCGACCTCTTCGTGTTTCCACCATTTTCTCCTCTGATTAAGAAACTCTTAAGCTTTCTCCTCCCTGCTCCTGACAGTTTTTCACCTTAGGAGCTTTTTTAAGGGCTAAGATGACTTTTATCTTCACAAGGGGCTAATCTTAACTTTAAGGGGAAATTCTAAGAAAACATCACAATTCTAAGTATTTTCTAAGAATCTCATCAGCAGGAGCAACTCTTTGTACGAGGACGCTTTGTGAATACGGCCCCTGGAGTTTTCTGCTGAGAGTGATTGATGATTTGATTACATTCAGCATGAAACCACTTAACTGTCTCTCATTGTGAGATTGTGCTGTTACTCATTAAAATATCAGCATGCGTGTGCATATTTTAACATGTGATGAATAAAGAAAACAAAGAAAAAGGTATATGGTCTGATTAAAGGTCATAGCTCGAGGATCTACATGATTTATTCATCTATGTACATGTCTTCGATATAATTAAACAGCCTCTGTGTAAAGCTCTTAAAGTTTATTGGACTTAAATGACTAAAACAGTTTTAAAAAAGAAAAGATTTAATAAAACTCTTTTACATTCAGAGTCTCTCAAAGACAAGACGACTCCTGTGCCCATTATTATCCAAAGATGTTTTGCAATTGTTTCATTATTTTTGCCCTCTGTAATTTTTTAGGTTAACATCTAATGATAAGTTCTGTCATGTTTTATTTAGTCTTTAAATGAGTTTAGTTTCTGCAGGATGTTTTTATTAATGTTTCCTGCTGCTGAGACTTTTTAACATCCAATAAAATTAGTTAAATCCTTGTAACTGATTTCTAACCATGTCACAAATATGATTATTATTGGGCTTAATGATCAGAGATGTCATATTGTCTGCACTGAGTTACAGCTTCCAACCATGCACATTCAACATTGACACCACAGTTTGTACCATAAAGTGAGAGATTACAAATTAAAGCTTCCTCAGAGTCATGATGAGGAAAACCCAGCTGGTGAATCTTACCTGGTCTAACTGAGGATCTTTGTTTGATGAGGACTCCACATCTCCACAAAAATCCTGGTGCAAAGTCAAAATCCAGATCAAATTAAATGTTTCTAGAAATGATCACATGATGACAACAACGGAGAACACAGGTGCAGGAAGAAGTCTCCAGATCAGATCAGGACGGACAGACAGCAGGATGAAGGAAGCAGCTCCGGAGCCTCAGCTCTCTGCTGCTCTCTGAGCTTCGCGGTGCAGGTTTAAAATAGAGCGGTGGAAGGTATGAGAGGTGATTAATGACACACAGCAGGAGGAGGAGGAGGAGGCAGGCTATTCCCACTTTTATGCAGTGTGGCAGAAGTACTCAGATATTTTACTAAAGTAAAAGCAGTGATACCACCGTGCAGAAATACTCTGTTACAAGTAAAAGTCCTGCATTCAACACCTTACTCACGTATTCAACACATTCTCACTGTGACCTCGTCACATACTGACGCGCTTGGTCATGGACTTTCCACGTCCACATACGACATGCAAGGTACCCTGGGTGCGCTGGTTGTTGACGTACTGGGACACTGTCTCAAGTTCTGCCTGTTACATGCATTGTCTTCTTTCAAAATACACTTCTGTTTGCACAGTAAAATTTAATGTTAACATACAGTCTCTTTCAAAATAAAAGCACTATGTCAGTACAGCACCGCAAAGTTTTTCCTTCAACAACAAACACACATGGTTGGGTTTAAGAAAAAAGAACAAGTTTTGGCTTTACAATCTTACAGGATGTGAACACCGCTCTCTCGGGTGAAAGTCGATGTTTGTTGGACCCATCCACCATCCGCTCCTGCCTGCCCCATTCTGACTTTTGCCATCTTAAGTTTCGTCCTTTTCCCACGGTGTTCCCCCTGATGCTGCCGTGCACCGTTAAACTATAATCACCACCTCCAGCATGCACTGGGGCAGTTTGTAGCCGACTGTGAAGCAGTCAGGATGAGTCAGTACCTCCAAATCTGAGGCCATGGTTCTCTGCCGGAAACCGATGGATTGCCCTCTCCGGGTTGGGAGAGAGTTACTGCCCCAAGGGAGGGAGTTCAAGTATCTCAGGGTCTTGTTCACGAGTGAGATAGATCGGTGGTTTGGCACAGCATCTGCAGTGATGCGGGCGCTGCATCGGACCGTCGTGTTGAAGAGGGAGCTGAGCCAGAAGGCGAAGCTTTCAGTTTACTAGTCCATCTACGTCCCAACCCTCACCTATGGTCATGAGCTCTGGGTAGTGACTGAAAGAATGAGATCGCGGATACAAGCAGTCGAAATGAGGTTCCTCCGTGAGGTGTCTGGACTCAGCTTTCGAGATAGTGGGAGGAGCTCGGACACCCGGAGTGAGCTCGGAGTAGAGCTGCTGCTCCTTTGTGTCAAAAGGGGTCAGTTGAGGTGGTTTGGGCATCTCACTAGGATCCCCTGGGCACATCCCAGTAGTAGGAGGCCCTTGGGCAGACCTTGAACATGCTTGAGTAATTGCATATTTCATCTAGCCTGGAAACACCTTGGGGTCCTCCAGGAGGAGCTGGAAAGCTTTGCTGGGAAGAGGGACGCCTGGATGGATGGATGGATGGATGGACTACTGTCTCTCTTTTCCGTTCTTTTTTTGTCTGACTGGTTCATAAAACATGTATATCAACCCATAGTTGTTTTCTTAATTGACACTGGGCTGGCCCAGTCACATCCTTACACCCCTCCCTCTTAAACATCTGCTTTTTAATAAGTGCCAAAATTGATGAGACAAATGCAAAGGAGGCATGCAGGGGCACAGCAACAAATTTTAGGTCCTAAGCATAAGCACTCTCTGTCGGTCCCCCGCCCTTCCCTTCCCAAGCCATGATCCATGTCTCTCTGATGCATCTTGTAAGTTTTTTTGTTTATTGTTTTCTTGTTTTACAAAGTCAGCTTTCTTTCTTTTTAGCTTTGGAACTTCTTGAAGAAAGACATGACAGTGCACACTGGTGCTCCAGCAGCATGAGCAGTCACTCACTCGATTTAAGCTGTGTCTTGAGATGAATCCCAGGGTGTTTTCACACCTGTCCTGTTTGGTTCGGTTTAATCGAACTCAAGTTTGTTCGCCCCCTCAGTGCGGTTTGTTTGTGGTGAGAACGTGTTCCGACTTGGATCCGAACCCACCTCTAATCACCTTCAGTCAGCCTATACAGCTATTGTTCCTCATCTTTTGGCTTCTGCAACTGTGACCTTTCCTCTAACCCTGCAGATTGCTGCAGTAAGCAGATTTGCTTGTCTTATTTATTTCCACAGTGGTCCGGTTTCTCTTCAAGCTCTAGCTGCCACAGCTGCATCCTTTTTGTCTGTCAGTGAAGTGTCGCCATCTAGTGGCTAAAACAAAGAACTACACTTTGACACCTTTTGTCCCATCCTCCCCTCTTCGTCTCCTCCTCTTCTCCTTCTTTTGAGATTTAACCACATTGTCTTTATGTAAATCCAGAGTAAAATCTTGTCAATGAGTTTCTACAGATGTCGCAGTTCTCAGTTGAACCCTGGTCCCCTTCAGGTTGTGGTTTCTTTGACATAGAAGCCAAATGTGGAATCACAACGTCCTGGTCCGTCACGTGATGCCATGGGGCCCAATAACACCTTTTCCCATTGATTTATATTGTAAGAGAGATTAATGTAAATCAATGGATACATTTTTTTGAGCATCGCAAAGCCCATTAGATTATTTTTTTCAGCATCAGGATTTGATCCATTTGGTTCAATGACATTTCGAAAATTAAATCATTAATATCACCATTCAAGTTAGCGGAGGGCTCAACCGAAAGTAGCTGCTCGGTCGGTGGAAGTTTCTAGTGTGTTTACTCTGTGGACCCAACGATGTGGAAGATCCAGGTAATTTCATACTGCTGAAACTGAGCTTATTTTAGCTTGATGTATCACTGAGCAACTGAACTGATCGCGCCCTGCCTTGAACACTGCATTCAGTTCTCTTCAGAGGTGGGACCGAGTCATTGTTTTAAAAGTTACAAGTAAGTGTCAAGTCTTTGCAATCAGGTCCCAAGTCAAGTTCCAAGTCCTAAACTTTAAGTTTTGAGTGCTAAAACAAGTCATAGTGCACTCTTCGCCAAATGTAATGCAATTTTAACCACAGAGTCATCCTATATTAAACTTACAATAACCATCAATTCTTTTTAATGTACAGTAAGTTACTTAGCTGTTAAGCTAACATTAGCTAAGCATTGGCTTGCTAGTTACAACAGTGCTACTATTAGCCTTGACTTAATTTTCTTTGTGCAGTTAGTCCCGTTTTGAAAGATAAAATCTACCGTCCCTTACTGAATCAATACGGGACACGATTTGTCCCATAATTCTGTGCACACCCTGCTCGACTATTTAAACTATGTTTTCACCTGTCAATTAAAAATACAGCAGAGTAGTTGTTCAGTTTTATAGACTGTCTCGCACTGGCTTGGTTCTCCAACAGAACAACCATCATCACACGCGACTGTGGTTGTTTATAGTGGCTGTATCATCACATTAGGCCAGCCTTATTAAGTTTATGAATGTGCCTACAGGTAATATTTTACACAACATGGTGTAGACTGCAAAATCATAACATGATCACTAATACTGGCAAACCCACAAAAAAGGCCTAATTTTAAATCTCTCACTGTGTATTTCATGTCCAGCTTATCCCAGTTATTCCCACCCCGTCTAACTGAATTTTGTTGCATTGACACCGTGGTCCAAGGAGTTATCAGGAACTGTTTAGACTGTGCTATGTTACAGTCCATGTAAAGTAAGCAGTAGTAAATGTAAGGTAAACTGTGTCACTGGTGTAACCAATTACAACTCAAAGTGGTGATGAGGTCTTAAAATGTTGTCTGAAAGGTTTCTTTAAGAAGTTTTTAAAAGGTTGAACTTCAGGATTCCTGCATAAAGCCTGCCGTCTCTAGCCTCTTTCAGATGTACCAAAAAGTTTATTCTGACAGACCAAACATTTTGCCCTTGTCTCTGATCTTATGTTTTAATCCTTAATATAACTGATGCAACTTTTTACTATAATTGTAGCCTTCGAATACTCCCTATGTGTCTTGCAGTGTCTCCCTCTTACCTCTGCTCTATCTTGTTGCCACCTAGTTAACTGGGTTCAGGTGTGCTGCTGCACATGGGTGACAGGGCAGCGCCTTTGGAGAACTAAGAAGCAGGACATGTTTGGGGAGGGTTTTTTGATTTTGTTGGCCAAAGAGGAAGGAGAACAGTGGTGGAGAGCGGACAGCCTGCCTTGGAAGGACAATAAATGTCAATGGACTCTTGCTGTTGGTGATCCTCGACCAGGTGTGTGTGGAGGACCAGAAAGGAACTGAGCCAACTAACAAGTAGGACCGGATTGCTTCCTTTTTTTGTTTCCACCCTGGTGAGTTTGATTCTGCTTTTCCTGGTACCTGCTTTTTTATTTTAAATAGTGGACACTGGACAATTCTTCCTCACCGGGATTAAGTTGGACAAAAGAAATAATTATTAAAGAGGACATTCTTACGATTACCTTTTTTATTTTTTTTTTCTCCTGTATTTTCATTTGGGGAGGGGAATAATATATAAATAAATCATGTTTGAGTGTATTTAAGTTTCCTTTAGTACAATCTCCTGCTGGTGTCAGTAGAGAGACAGAGTCAGACCTCTTATTTTGTCCTGCCCCTCTAACTAAGATTAAGTAATTACTGTAGCTTTTGAATTTAACTCATAACTAGGCTTTAAAGGTGATCTGACTGTTATACTTTTTAATCTTTGGACTTGGGTGAAGGTATCAAGTCAAAAGGCTCAAGTCCAAGTAAAGTCAGGAGTCACTGGTGAAGTCAAGCTGCAAGTCTTTTTTCATTTTGTCAAGTCTTAAGTCATCTAATTTGTGACTGAAGTCTGGCTCAAGTCCAAGTCAAGTGACTCAAGTTCACAACCTTAGTTCTCTTTATAGCCTACATGGATGGACTGTTTGATGTGTGATGCAGCCTCCTGACTGTAAACTTTAACTTTCTGTTTCTGACAGAATGCAAAGCAAATTTTAGAGATGAACTCACTCAGGGTGATGAACACAAAGATGTCCACAAGTCGAAAAGGCTTCAATTCTTCATCATCTTCTGATTCTGTTGGCTTTTTCTGACTTTGTCCGATACTATATTACATTTAGACAAAAGTACATGTCTCCTCAAAACTAAAAAAAAAAGGTAGCGGCCATCTTGAAAACACAAAGGTAACTGTTTTCATAGTGGTCCTCGAGGAAGAATCAGAAAATACTTAACTGAGGTTTTTCCTTTCATCAGAACATTTAAGATCGTAACCTGCTCGGTTCTCTTTTCATTGGCTTTAAAAGGGTCTTTGACCACACTTTTAATTTCAGTTTTTGCATTGGAACAATTGTCTCACTCACGAAAAATGATTGGCTTTTGGGGGAGCCCTGTTTTTGGGGATGGAGGGTGGGAGGGTACTGTACACATTATCGCTCACACATGAATTTATATTACTCATGTTTATTCATTATCATTATTATATTTATATTTAATTGTTTATAGTATTTCCCTTTTATACTTATGCTTCTAAATGCTCGCATTCGGCTTGAAAAATACACTATCAATGTATTTGTATTCATACAGAGAATATTAAGCCTGAGATGATAAAGACACAGACACAAGATTCACCGTTACAACATTTTTTAAATCGCTCTCCACTGAGAAACAATAAAAAAGCTAAAGCATGGTGGGCAAACAATGGTTTGTGTTACACTGTTCAGACCAGAGCAAGGCTGCATCTCATGACTTTTATGGACCAACAGCCTCGGATGTTGTTCTTATGGAAAAATATAGCGGGGTAACTTTTCAACAGAAGGAAGAGACAACAGACCAAAACACAGTTACAAAGTGCTTTACAAAACCCAATAAAAGACAAAGCAATAAAACAAGATAAATGCTTCAAAAACAGAATATATGTAACACAGTAAAACACACACAATAATAAAGCAGTTAAAATCACCAAAAGCCAATTTTAAACAAGTAGGTTATCATAAGTGATTTTAAAGATGAGACTGAGTTTGCAGCCCTGATCTCCTCAGGCAGGTCCTTCGTTGAGCTCTGACTGCAAAGAATCTGTCACCTTTGTGAATTAATCTAGACCTCGGAACAAGAAGAAAAGATTCATCTGAGGATCTCAGGGTGCGAGAGGGAAAATAGGGCAATAAAAGATCTGTTATATAACTTGGAGCAAGATCTCTCAGGACTTTGTAAGTAATCAATAAAGTCTTAAAATAAATTCTAAAAACAACAGTAACCAGTGTAGGGAAGCCAGGATCAGTGTGATGTGGTCATGTTTTCTAATCCAAGTCAAGATTCTGGCAGCAGAGTTTTGGATGAGCTGGAGGTCCAAGAGGGTTTTTTTTTTTTACTGATGCCAGAGAGCAAGGAACTGCAATAATCTAAATGACTGGTTATGAATGCATGAATAACAGTTTCCAGATGTTTGTTGGAAAGGAATGGTCTGATCCCGGAGATATTTCTGAGATGGTGGAAGCTGGATTGAACTACTGAATTTATGTGTTTGTCTAAACTGAGGGTTTGATAAAAAAAAAAATTACACTAAGATTTCTGCAATGTGAAGTTATTAAGTCAGACAGAGAACCAAGCCTGTCTGATATTTGAACATTTGCACTATCTTGTCCTGTGATCAATATCTCTGTCTTGTCAGCACTAAGCTGCACAGAGTTTTGTTGACAACCACTTGTAAATGTCATGAAGGCAATTTAGCAGGTTAGTCATGTTTTGATAGTAATTTGTTGGATCACAGCTTAAATAGATCTGAGTATCATCTGCATACAAATGGAAACTGATATTATGTATGTGTATAACATGCTCAAGAGGGAGCATTTAAATTGAAAAGAGAATCGGACCTAGCACTGACCCCTGAGGCACCCCACAATATCAATCAATCAATCAATCAATCAATTTTATTTATAAAGCCCAATATCACAAATCNGACAGCCAGCGATTAAATGATGACATGCGGCTAAACATGTCATCAGTGGTCAGATTTGGGAGGGGTCCAGAGATAGACACAATAGACATCAGTTGCACCAAACCTGGCGTCGGCAACACCCATACACCCAGTCATCTCTCTAAATATCACAATAAGTCATGTCAGACTGTAGAACAGACAGCTGACATAGAGATTCCTCATCATCACTCTCCACAGTTTCTTCCTTTTGCCTCAGCTGAAGTTCAGCACTCTGGAGAGGCATGGATCCACCTCACGGAGAGCAGCGATCAGAACTGAGCAGGCTTCAGTGCCCTTTCTTATCGTTGTGTCGATCACGTCTCGTGCTTTGTCTGCTCTGGTTTTTATTCTGGCAGACTGAACTTCAGCATCATTGATCACGCGGTACTGAAGAAGTTTATCCAGAAGCTGGTTCAGAACAGGTTCAGACACTCTGTTCAGAAACTGCGTCCGAACTGAGAACAGTTTCTCGTCAGCTGGGACACTGTCCTCTGCTGGGACGCTGTCCTCTGCTGGGACACCTGTCTGTGGAACTTCCCCTCTTGGAGCTGAAAGATACCCAGATCATTTTTTTATCAACCAACAATCACTTTTAAACAGAGATCTCTCAAAAATGACAAAATTGTAAAGTTGAACAGAAATTAAATGTCATGTTTTGGTTTCCTTCAGCAACATATCTGCTCTGTAAATCACTTTTTGTTTTATCCTGTGAGAAATAAAGGAGAAATTTATATTTGTAGTCCCCAACATTCAAGCCCTTCTGTGTGCAGAGTTTGCATGTTCTCCCCGTGTCAGCGTGGGTTTCTTCCAGGTGCTCCAGCTTCCTCCCACAGTCCAAAGACATGCAGGTTAATTGGTGACTCTAAATTGTCCGTAGGTGTGAATGTGAGTGTGAATGGTTGTCTGTCTCTATGTGTCAGCCCTGTGATATTCTGGTGACCTGTCCAGGGTGAACCCTGCCTCTTGCCCAATGTCAGCTGGGATAGGCTAAATAAAGAATAATATGAGATGAAGCAAATATGGAGGTCCCTGAATGTGCATGAAAGCTACACATATCTTTTCTAATCCGGTCTATCGCTGGGGTGTAACCTCTGACATCAGTTGAAGGGCTGCTGCAGAACAGTGAAGTCTACCTGTCAGTAAAACGTGACGTCTCCAGACCTCTTTCCGCTCATGGTCCTGCACCATCAAAGTCACTCTGTCTGTGTTTGTCGTCAGGAAAACTTCAAATGTTGGATGGAAATTTGGTCCATGCCTTGACTGAAACGCTTCATGCTGAAAACCAGAAGCAACACGTCATTTTCGTTCTGTTTTTAAAATGCAGCCCAAATATTGTATTCATGATCATTCTGTTTAAAAGCATTGGGAGTGCACAAGAGACCTGACTTACCTCAGGCTGTATTGTGAAGCCCTCAGGTTCACAGTGGACACTGTAACTTTGACCAAAGCTCAGATGACAGTTGGAGGAGATCTTGATATGCTCAGCACCTCCTTGTTGGACGGTAACCTTCAGTAAAGGGACATTATTATAAGTTTAGTTCATGCTCAGATAGTCAGGACAATTCTTTTTATAGAGAGCATTTAAGAACACTCTATCCAAGAAATGCCACCTCAACATGGTGGAGGGGTTTTTGTGTCCCTGTGATCCTGTGGGAGCTGTGAGGTTGGGGGCAGAAGCTCCTGGTAGGGTCTCCCAAAGCAAAGTGGTCCCATGGGAGGTGTCAGACTAAGAGCGATTTAAAGACCCCATATGAATCAGCAAAAAAGGAGTTGTTGCACTGGGGCCCCCTCCTGGAGCCAGACCTGGAAGGGGAGCAGCTCACCAGCGTGTGTCTGGTGCCTGTGGGCCCACCACTCGAGAGAATAGGCAGGTTGGATGGTAGGCAAAGGCAGGAGCCTTGGCGTAGTGACCCCTGGCATCCTAGACTGACTCTAGAGATATGAAACTCATCTCTCTGGCAGGTAAGGAACTGGAGCTGGTGCGGGAGGTGAAGCGATACCAACTAGTTATAGTTAGTTTCACCTTGATTTGATTTGATTTGATTTCTTATTTATTTCGAACGTGTAAACAGAAATGTCATAAGAAAAAAAGCAAACAAAAGATTCTCAACACAATTTGGCAATTCGGTTTACATTTCCGAAAAGGAGTGGGAGGAAGTACATACTTATTTAATCCCACCCCCTATCCATAAATCCATTTTTTGTTAATTAACTAGCTTCCCATTACAATAATTAACAACATAAACTTTTCCCTTCAATTAACAAAGTTTTACAAAATATTTCAAAAACATAAATTCACAGTCAACATATACCAAAATACAATTTTACAAAAGAAATGTGAGGTAATCTAGGAAAATAACTAGCACCATAAATAAATAAGGCAAACAATATACAAATATACTGCTAAGGATTGTCGTGACTGTACCCTTTGAAAATCATTTCTTTATATCTTTTTTTAAATTGCTTCATGTTTGGACATTTCTTGAGCTCCCCATCAAGACTGTTCCATAACTTTACTCCCCAAACAGAAATACAAAAACTTTTCCTGGTAGTACGAAAACTTGGGGTTTTAAAATTGAATAGCCCTCTTAAATTATAAATTCCCTCTTTTTGTGTAAACATGTTTTGAATATTTGCTGCTAGTAAATGATTTTTTGCCCTAAACATTATTTGTGCTATTTGATAATTGATCAGGTCTTCCAGTTTTAATATATGTGCCTGTAAGAATAATGGGTTTGTATGATCCTGATATCCAGCTTTGTGAATGCAGCGTATTGCTCTTTTTTGAAGAATGATTAATGGCTGTAGTGTAGTTTTGTAAGTGCTGCCCCAGACCTCTGCACAGTAACTTAGATATGGTAAAACCAGTGAACAGTACAGAATGTGGAGTGATTTGTGATCTAAAACCTGTTTTGCTTTGTTTAATACTGCAATGCTTCTTGATATTTTGGAGTGGATATGTTTGATGTGTGATTTCCAGCTGAGTTTTTCATCTATTGTAACACCAAGAAACTTATATACAGAAACTTGCTCAATCTTAATCCCATCTACCACAATATTTATTTGGGTACCTTTTCCCAAGTTCCCAAATAACATGCATTTTGTTTTGGTTAAGTTTAATGATAGCTTGTTTTTATCAAACCATATTTTTAATTTGCACATTTCTGAAGTAATATGTTTTTGTAACTGACAAACATCATCTCCGGAACAAAAAATGTTTGTGTCATCAGCAAATAAAACAAGTTTAAGTGTTTCAGACACACTGCATAAATCATTAATATATAGAATAAACAATTTAGGGCCCAAAACTGACCCCTGGGGGACACCACAGGTAATGTCCAAACATGAGGAGCAACAATCACCCACCTTCACAAACTGCTGCCTGCTAGACAAATAACTTTTCAGCCAGTTTAGCACAACCCCCCTGATGCCGTACCTTTCCAACTTTTTGATTAATATGCCGTGGTGTATGGTGTCAAATGCTTTTTTTTAAATCTATGAATAACCCAACTGCATACTGTTTATTATCTATGGAGTTTGTGATGTCCTCTATTGAATCAGTTAATGCTAGTGATGTAGATCTATTTGCCCTGAATCCATATTGACTGTCACTGAGTAAGTTATGCTTGTCTATGAATTTTTCCAGACGATTATTGAAGAGTTTTTCGAGTATTTTGGAAAGTTGAGGGAGTAGCGAAACAGGTCTGTAGCTTCACACAAAGCACTGGTACTGGACCTGAACTCCTGGAGAGGGGCTGGACAGGTGTGGGGAAACTCAAAAGCTCCCGGCTGGGTGCCACTGTGTGGGATTTTGGCTGTTGTGTGGTGCACCAAACAGCAGTTCAGAGTACCTGGCCATCTTGAAGTCTCTGAGTGGCGTCCTGGGAGAGATACCATCTTGGGACTCTATAGTTCTACTGAGGTACTCACGTGGGCAATGTTAGATAAACCTGGAGGTGGGGGGTGATTGGGAAGAATACCCCAGGAGGAGCTGCCCCGGATAAGTGGAAGATGATGGATGGGTGGATGGATGGATGGGTGGATGGGTGGATGGGTGGATGGATGGATGGATGGATGGATGGATGGATGGAAAAATAACAAATGCTGATTGAAATGCTTTACACAGGTGAGAATTACAGTCAATCAAAAACATAATTACGAAGATATACTGTAGGTAATTTAAAAGAAAACATTGAATAAATAGTAAGAAGTATCAAGAATGACAGTGGCAGATGGAAATACAGAAAAAGAAAAACTAAAAATGAAAGCATAAACTGAAGATTTACAGTTCGGATTCATTTAGATTTTTAAATCAGCAGAAGAAGGTTCAATAAAAAGAGCGTAGTGTGAACCAACTTTGTGAAAACAGCTATGGTTTAAAACTCAAGTTTGGGCTGATGGTGAGCACATATGACAAATAGCTTTACCTCCTGTAGAGGGATGTTGTCCTGCAGCAGAAATACATCCAGTACTCGATGCCCTAAGTACGGAGGTCGGAGGAACAGCAGAACTTGACCATTTATTGGCAGTGAGATGTTCAGAAACCTTGTGATGTAATCCCAGACCAGGCCGAAGGCAGAGAGGTTTGGGACCTTCACAACCACATGAGTGTCTGTAATCTCCAGTGGCTCCAAGATGCTCATTCCATCGTCAGTGACGTGGACGACAGACAACAGGCCATCAATGAGCAACGCTGTGAAAGCAAAGAGCTGTTAAGTTTTTTGTATTGCTGCTAGAACAGGTTAAGGCCAACCTAATTAATTTCCACTTGAGTTCTACATTGAAATCAATCTTTTGTTATTAACTCTTGAGCCTCCAAAGGATGTGCGGGTTCACCTCTATCCTATTTATCACCTGTCTATCTATGTATACAGCCATGTCTTTACCATCCTTTGTTTCACAGTGCGGGAGGTGGAGCTGACAGACGGCAGCAGCCTCAGAACACTTGATTTCAAACAGCGGCCCTGCAGCTGTCTTGCCAGCTGGCTGGAGGAGGCTCTCATCCCATTGGACAGTCCTGTACAGCAGCTCCGCCTCCTGAGCCATAACAAACACCAGTCCTGTCAAATCACACTGGAACACACCTGGACCAGGACACCTGAACCTGTGGGACACAAAAGAGTTGAATAAATATGACAAGCATTTATTAGCCTATAACGCCGCTTTTCCACCAAACACTTTTGGTATGGTACCTTTGGAACTAAAAGTAACCTTTCAGACATGGTACCTAGATCCTAGATCCGTTTAGCGTTTCCACCGCAAATGGTACTCTTAAATGTGGACGGGATTGTTGTCACTTTTCCATTTTGCAGCAGCAGCCTGGTAAAGATAGACCTTACGCAGTGCCCTGTAGCGACTTAAATTCAACCAGAGCAAGACAGAGCGCCGGGTTCTGATCCTGGACTACTCTCTTGCTCTGAGTCCCCGCCAGATCAGCACACTTAAGTCCCGTTTCCACCAAATACTTTCGGTGTGGTACCTTTGGAACAAAGGTGAAAGGTGAAGGCAAGCTCAGGGGTTTAGTGTTGCCGTACCCCACAGGAACGACGCCTCACTACGTTTTTTTTTTGTCTCTGAGTGTAGATTAGAATTAGAATATATGCAGTTCACGTAATCCAGTAGAACTTAATATATATTTTTAAACACTTGAAGATCCACTCATTACTAAAAGTGTCTGTCATCCAAGAGAGACAAGAAAAACTAAAGTGATGGTCAAAGTTGTCATATTGAAATTTAAGGTGTGCTGATGGATTCACGTCATCAACTCATGCATTGAGTAACATTACAAGTTAACGTTCCACCTTAAAAGTTGCCGGCAGTCGGCCCAGTGAATGAAGTTATTTTTTCTCAGACTCCAGCTGCTGTGAGAGGCAGCAAAACATCCTTTCATTTTATAGTTACAGTTTACTAATAAAACTCTCCACAGTATGAACAGTGGTTACATGAGCCTCAAAACCAGACACAACTCAGCCCTGAGCAGAGTGACCGTCCTCTACTGACCAATCAGACTGCAGCGTTCATAGCTCCACCTTTTAGTACCAGATCTGTGTGCTAGGTACCCCAACAGAGGGGGGACCAAACATGGGGACGGTATGGGGTGGTTCTGTTGGTACCATCCACAACTTTTACTGTGGAAACAGAAAAAATGTACCAAACTGAACTGAACTGCTTGACGGAAACAGGGCTTTAGTCACATGATCTGTTTTCACTGACAGGTTTTCATCTGCAGTGCAGGGCAACTGATTGTAGTGTAAGGTGTGATTAACACAGGCATGCTGCCTTTCAATAGAGCAGGGATTGGTTCAGTTCAATTAAAAGAAGTGTTATTAACATGGAAAACACATTTTCTTGGCCAAAGCAAATGTGAAATAAAAACAAAAATTGTATGTACTGTAGTTAAAGATCTACCACAATCTGGTTTATAGACACGTTGCTGCTGATTGGGTACAACTCTGACAAACCCACCAAAAGACAGAAAACAAAAACGTTTTTAAAATATCAATTTTTTTAAAAATATCTGTATACTTATAGACAAGGGCTTAAAGGGATTACCTGTATGTAGATTCAGTTGTGCGTTCGGGTGAGAAAGATAATGGAGCCTGTAAATAAAAAAAAGGCACAAAGATATCATGGAAATCAAAGTTCAATTCAAGTTCAGTGAACAAAAGCCACAATTCTCGGACCTCTGTTTGCTTGTATACAAAATAGTTATGTATTACCTGGTGCTGAAACCTCAATAAATGTACTTCACACTGAACAACTGCTCCTCTCTAACCTTTTTGTCATCCTCGGCAAGGTTTGTTTTCACGTCAGGTTTGACATCAGAGTCGTCTGATGGAGAGAAGAGGTGAAAGAGAACAATAATGCAAACTTGACTGTGGGTGAGAAACTTTAGCAGCCCAAATTCTTGAATATTTTCCAAAAGCTCTAACAAAAAATGGAAAAGAGGAATATTTTGCTGTATGGAGAGGACATGTTCATTCTAAGATCAGATTTTAATAGCTTGGTGACTCAGGGTCATTGTTCAGTACTCACATATTTTGTGTTTCTTAGCTCTGAACACCTTGCCACTGATCCTGTAGGGATAAACACAATCCCAACAGTTATAGATTAAATTTAGAATATATGTTTGTTCTGTGAGCTGTAGAGTCCTGACACAAGTCAATTGATCTAATGCTTTGCATCACATCACATCGTCACCACAAAAACTACAACTGACTGCACTGACTGACTGGTCTTAACACGAAAAGCATCACAGGAAAACAAAAAAAAAAAACAACCTTTTTTACTCAACTGTCAAATCCCACATTTCTGTTAAAAGTTGCAACTGTCTGTAAAATGTTTCTTGGCTTTGAATTGTCAGCTTGCATTTCATCATTTGTGGAACAAAGAAAAGAAACATGAGATGAAAGATAAGGAGAAAACCACTTATTTGTTGTGCTGGGCTAGGATACCCCTAGATGGTAGAACTGGTAACGCATTAACATCCCTGTGTTTATTACAATAGTGCTGAGCTCGCATGGACTAAGCCGGCCCCCTTACTGACCTCAGAGTCTCCAGTCTACAGTCTGGATTCTCCACACAAGAAGAGAGTAGCTTCACTCCTTGTTCCTTGTCCCAGTTGTCACTCAGGTCCAGCTCTCTCAGACAGAAGGGGTTGGACTCCAGAGCTGAGGCCAAAGAAACATAGCTGATCTTTGACAAATGGCAGTGCCACAGTCTGAATGAAGAATAAATGACATCACGTGTCAGTATGCCCTGAGCATAGCATGAACCAAATCATGTATTATGACTGCCTGTAGCATGCAATGGTTATAGTTCTATGTAAACCATTCATTTACATTATGTTCAAAATAAAACTAGAATTAGTGCCTCGAGGTTGTATGACTCAATGCACCAGACAAGCTGCAGTTACTGTTTTCATCCATATCTGCAAAAACATGGATGCTTCACATACATCTTCCCCCCAACAGCACAAAGATCTACACAATCAGCACAGTTTCCAGGTGGACACCTAAGATTGGTGTCACAGTTCATTATCTGACCAAATGTCCTTTTGTTCAGAGATGTAATGTTGAATAATGCCCAGTAAAGTGTTTTTGCAGAATATTATGATGTAACCCTAAAGTTGACCTCTAACCTTTAAGATATATATACGTCATCAGATCATCATTTTATCCTTTTAAACATTTGTGTTAAAGAGTTATGGCCAAGTATTTGTTTTGTGAGGTCACAGTGACTCACTTTAAACCACAAAATTGTAATAAGTTTACCCTTGACTCAAAGTAGACGTTTGTGCCAAATTTGAAGAAATGCCCTCAAGGCATTCTTGGGATATCATGTTTACAAAACTGGGATGACTGGACGGACGAACAACCAAAAAACATGTTGCCTCCAGTCACAGCTATCACTGGTGCCGAGCCATAAAAACTATATTTGGATCACAAGTATTCAACTTTATTTGAGCAAGGTCTCTAACTACTTTTGTTTTGAAAGACAAAGAAGTTTCAATGACTCAGTTATTTAATACTGTGGAAAAAATGACCCAAGTTGGTTTCACCACATACAGTGGCTGCAAAAGTTTGGGCAACTCTGGTCAAATTTTTGTCTACTGTGAACAGTAAGTAGAAGATAAACTGATCTCCAAAAGGTATGAAGTTAAAGATGAAACATGAGTTTCAACATTATAAGCAAGATCAGTGTATTGTTTTTGTTTTGTACAAGTTTAGAGTGAAAAGAAAAGGAAAGGAGCATCATGCAAAAGTTTGGGCACCCCAAGACATTTGAGCTCTCAGACAGCTTTTCCCAGGGTCTCAGACCTTAATGAGCTTGTTAGAGCTCTGGCTTGTTCACAGTCATCGTTAGGAAAGGCCAGGTGATGCTAATTTCAAAGCTTTATAAATACTCTGACTCCTGTCCCAACAACCAGCAGCCATGGGCTTCTCTAAACAGCTGCCTAGCACTCTGAAAACTAAAATAACTGATGAAGACTATAAGAAGACAGCAAAGTGTTTTCAGGGAGCTGTTTCCTCAGTTGGTCATGTCAGTAAGAAATGGCAGACCAAGAAAACTTTCTGAGAGAGCTGCTCGTAGGATTGTTAGAGAGGCAAATCAAAACCTCTGTTTGACTGTGTGACGGCCTCCTGCCTCTAGGGCCTGCTGTTGTGTTTTGTGTTCCCTCTTTTGTGTTGTCTTCTTTCCTTGCAGGTCGTAGGTGGGGCTTGCCACACCTGGGTGGACCTGGCCAGTCCACAGGTGTATAAGAGCTGGCACTGCTCCTCACATT
>NC_065511.1:41529355-41536351 GCF_006386435.1 Epinephelus moara
AACAAGCCTGATGCTTTTTGGAAACAAGTCCTGTGGACTGATGAAGGTAAAACAGAACTTTCTGGACACAATGAGCAAAGGTATGTTTGGAGAACAAACTGTTAAACACGGGGGTGGATGGATGATTCTTTGGGCTTGTGCTGCAGCCAGTGGCACAGGGAACATTTCACAGGTAGAGGGAAGAATGGATTCAGTTAAATTCCAGCAAATTCTGGAAGCAAACATCACAGCATCTGTAAAACGCTGAGGATGAAGAGAGGATGGCTTCTACAACAGGACAATGACCCTAAACACACCTCCAGATCCACAGTGGACGACCTCAAGAGGAGCCAGCTGAAGGTTTGGCCACGCCCCTCACAGTCCCCCGACCTAAACATCATTAACATCTGTGGATAGACCTCAAAGAGCAGAGCATGAAGACGGCCCAAGAATCTCACAGAGCTAGAAGCCTTTTGCAAGATGAATGGGTGAAAATCCTCCAAACAAGAACTGAAAGACTCTTGAAGTATTCTTGCTTAAAACATTGGAAGAAAGGTGTCATCTTTAACTTCATGCCTTTTGGAAATCAGTTCATCCTTTACTTATTTAACTACTCCCAGTAAACACATTTTGATTTTTGCATGCCACTGTGTAACACAAATAATGTTGACTTGAATTTATTTAAAACTAAATGGTACCAGAATCAAAGCGTGGTCAATGAGCTTTTCAGTGCTAATGTGGACTGTACTAAAAGCTGTAATTTGTATTCAAGAAAAGTATATAGGCTATTTTCATTAACACAGTATGCAAATTAACACTAACTTTCCTAAAATAATAATAATAATAATAATAATAATTTGTTTATTTGTTTGTCACATGACATTAATCATATAACTAATAATATTTTGAGAACTTTTTTTTGATAATAGTTTGCTATAATGACTGTTTTTCCCAGTAGTGTATTCTTGTGGGACCCGGCCAGTGGTCCTTGTATGTCACAAGGACAGACGTAAAGAATGATGAACTGACCCCAGACGCTCCAGTCTACAGTGTGGATTCTTCAGAAAATCACACAGCAGTTTCCCTCCTGAATCCATCCAGTCGTTGTCACTCAGGTCCAGCTCTCTCAGATGGGAGGGGTTGGACTTCAGGGCTGAGGCCAGAGAAACACAGCTGTTCGCTGACAAACTGCATGAACTCAGTCTGAATAAAGAATCAATGATTTAAATTAAAAATAATTTATTATCCTATCAGACAGGTTTTAAGATATGTAGCTCAAAGTAACTATTCCATAATCAATGAGCTTTGCCCTAAAATGAGCAGAGTCACTTTGTCATTCACAGGATCTCAGAATCAAATTTAATGCCAAGCAGATTTTTGCCTTAGTACAACTTTATAGATGTAAGTTGTGTTTGTATATAAATGAGGTTTATTTGTTAATTAAACAAGATCTACAGTAGTAGCAATGACCTGACCCCAGACTCTCCATTTTACAGGGTGGACTCTTCAGAAAATCACACAGCAGCTTCACTCCTGAATGCTTCAGGTAGTTGTCACTCAGGTCCAGCTCTCTTAGATAGGAGGGGTTGGACTTCAGAGCTGAGGCCATGGAAACAAAGCCGATCTCTGACAAACTGCAGGATCTCAAACTAAATAAAGATTAAAGCATATAGGTAAAACATCATTCATAATCCCATCAGATCTTTAAGGTGTTACGTATGTACCTCAACAAAACTGTGTCCTTATCAGTGAGCTTTTCCCTAAAACAAGTAGTGACTTTGTCATTTTGTTACTGTGGATAATCATCATCAGACCTCTATGTTATTACTGTGAAAACACATTGAAATTAATGGAAACCAAGGAAATATTTCTACTTAAGCAAACTTTATCAATTTGAAACAAATATTAGGTCAGAAAATCTTTTCTGTCTTAGAAAGTAGGTTGAGTGAAAATTGGGTTAAGAAACTTGAGTTTGTTAACCCTGAGATGAGGGAAACTCTGAGTAGCACAACAACAGTCACTTACCGGTAGGAAACTGGCAAATGTTTTGAATTGTGGAGAAATGTAAAATCAGCAAACTTGTTTCTGTTGTCATTTTCAGCCGTAACTGTAACTCTTACAGAGTCAAACACGTAGTTAACAAGACTAGGTCAAATCCTAGTATATGGCATATTGACGTTTGATCATGGACTTTCCACATCAAGATACGATGTGCAAGGTACCCTGGGTGTGTTGGTTGGTGATGTTCTGGTACGCCGTGTCAAATTCTGGCTGTTTCATTTTTCAAAATACGCTTGTGTTGTTCCGAACAGTTTGCATACAGTCTCTTTCAGAACAAATGCACTATGTCGGTACAACACCATGAACTGACTTTTTTTCCCTTTAACAACAATCACACGTGGTTGGGTTTAGGGAACAAGAACAGGGTTTAGCTTTACAATCTTACGCAAAGTGAACACCAGCCTCCAGGGTGAAAGTCGATGATCATTGACTCCATCCACCACCCCTCCCATCTTGTTCCGCCTGATGCTGCAAGGCGCCAGTAAACTATAACGCCAACTTGTCGTGTATCACGCTGACAAGGACGGCTATTTTTGTCAGTGTCTGATGCCCGAAGTCACTGACCAAGCGCTGGATTTCAATGACATTGGAGTGAGACCAGGTTGGTCTTTTACAATGGTGGCCTATAAAGAAAATGCTTTCTGGGCCACATGATTTTTTATTTTTTTTGCTGCAATACTGCAGATGGCCACTTGGAAAAATTTGCTGCAAGGCTAAGCAGCTTTCCTGAGGGCCTGAGGCTGACGTGGAAGTCAGGGTTGTCCTGTTTCCCTTGTCAAAAAGCCAATGGCATATTTCCATTCCCAAAACTGTCACTATTTACACAGCACTAAATGAGACAGATAATCTGTGAGAAAAAAAAATCTGATAGTCCGATTGCAATTTGCAAGTTTTCAATCTCAGGATCATTAAACTCAGAGTTCAGGGTTGAAGTCAGAGTTTCTTACACCTATTTTCTGACCCAGGCTCCTGATTTTCTGGATTCAGGTGTGACCAAAAGCTATAAGCATACATTTACTTAAACAACCAACAGTTTCTTTTCCACAGTTCTTCCACAGGTATCTTTTGAGACTTCAGACTAAAGTTGTTACAAGAACAATGAAAAAATGGACAAAAGGTCATTTATAAATGTATGGATGTAGCTACTGTAAGTTATGTTTGTACATAAATTACATTCTATTGTGAATTGAACGAGAAAGTCTTTGAACTGACCCCAGAGTCTTCAGTCTGCAGTGTGGACTCTTCAGAAAATCACACAGCAGTTTCACTCCTGCACCCTGCAGGTGGTTGTCACTCAGTTCCAGCTCTCTCAGATGGGAGGGGTTGGACTTCAGAGCTGAGGCCAGAGAAGCAAAGTTGTTTTCTGACAAATGGCAGCTCCACAATCTGAATAAAGGATGAAGGATAAAGATAAAAACAAAATTACTGTAGATCTGCTTATGTTTTGAATGTGTAGCTCAACATAACGGTGTTCTGGTCAATGAGCTGGTCCCTGAAATTAGTGGAGTGACCTTGTTAGTTTGTTTTTGTGTTTTTTGTTTATCACAATAAAATAAAAATTTATTTATAATTCATCATCAGATCTTCAACAACCTTATTCATATCCTTCACACACTCTACAGCCTCACACTGACATCATGTTCACTGACTGATGGTCCACGATCTGAGTGTGTGGAAGCTGAGCTGCCCTGTTAAAATTTAATTTCTGTACTTTTTGTTACTCTATCAATGGTTCGTTTGGAAAGACAGAATTTTTCTGAAAGGGTTGAAATTTCTTTGTGCTCAGGCAAATTCCAAAAATGTATGAATGTAAAACCTTGGTCAAGGATTTGAATTCAATATATACCAAAAAAATAAATAAAAGTACACCCCAGTCAGTGAACTGACCTCAGCTCCTCCAGTTTACAGTTTGGACTCTCTAGTCCAACAGACAGCAGCTTCACTTCTGAATCCTGCAGCTTGTTCTCACTCAGGTTCAGCTCTCTCAGATGGGAGGGGTTGGACTTCAAAGCTGAGGCCACAACTTCACAGTGAGGCTCTGAGAGTCTACAGCCAGTAAGTCTGCAACGACACATTTATTACAAAAAATGTGAGAGCACTTTATGTTTATTTGTGACAAAAATTGGACATTAGTGGTGTGACATATCATATTGTTCACCATAATATTTAATCTGATTGGGCGTCGGTGGCTTAGTGGTAGTGTCACCGCTGATGAGGAAATACAGCGAGTACTGGACGGAGCAGGGAGTAACAACAACCCCACCCACATTTAAGAGGACTGTCTGAAAAGACCAAGAGTCTAGGTACCAAGAGGGTAGTCTAGGATCAGGACCTGACTTGCTCTGGTTGAATTTAAGTTGCTACAGGGCACTACGTAAGGTCTATCTTCACCAGGCTGCTGCTGAAAAATGGAAAAAGTGCATGTTTGAGAAACTAAACTACTATTCTACTGTGATTTATAAATGTAATCACATCTGGACTTACACTGCCTTTCTGCAGTTCCTCACAGCCGGAATCAGTTTCAGACGTCCCTGGTCTGATGTGTTGTACGTACTCAGGTCAAATTCATCCAGAACCTCCTCTGACATCTGTAACATGTAGGCCAGAGCTGAGCAGTGGACCACAGAGAATTCTTTCTCTGATCTGTTCCCTGACATCAGGAACTCTTGGATCTCCTGATGTACCGAGTCGTCGTTCATCTCCATCATACAGTGGAAGATGTTGATGCCTCTATCAGGAGAGATCTCATACACGTTCATCTTCTTCAGGTTGTTGATGGCTCTCTGGATGATTTCTGGACTGTTGTCTGTCTGACCCAGCAGGCCTCCTAAGAGTCTCTGGTTTGATTCGAGAGCGAGGCCATGGAGAAAGCGGACAAACAGGTCCAGGTGCCCATTCTTACTTTGGAGGGATTTTTTCATGGCAGTTTTCAGGAAGTCATCCAGGGATGGGTAATCAGGATCACTGCCATCACTGTTGTCCTTGTCCATGGCACCCCGCAAGAAGTCACCCAGGGATCGGTAATTATTCCAGTCTTTCCCCAGGAAGTCCTTGAGTACCTCGGTCCTCCTGTTGGTGTAACAGTGGAACAGGTAGACTGCGGCCAGAAACTCCTGAACGCTCAGATGAACGAAGCAGTAGACTGTTTTCTGGAAGATCACACACTCTCTTTTGAAGATCTCTGTACAAAGTCCTGAGTACACCGAGGCCTCTGTGACATTAAGACCACAGTGCTCCAGGTCTTCTTGGTAGAACATGATGTTTCCTTTCACCAGCTGTTCAAACGCCAGCCTCCCCAGCTTCAGAAGAACGTCCCTGTCAGCCTCCGTCAGCTCCTGTGGACTGGTCTCATGTTCCTCATCATACTTCTGCTTCTTCCTCTTTGTCTGAACCAGCAGGAAGTGTGAGTACAGGTCAGTCAGGGTCTTGGGCAGCTCTCCTCTCTGCTCTGTAGTCAACATGTGATCCAGAACTGTAGCAGTGATCCAGCAGAAGACTGGGATTAGACACATGATGTGGAGGCTCCTGGATGTCTTCATGTGTGAGATGATTCTGCTGGACCGCTCTTCATCACTGACTCTCCTCCTGAAGTACTCCTCCTTCTGGGCGTCAGTGAAGCCTCGTACTTCTGTTACCCTGTCAACACATGCAGGAGGGATCTGATTGGCTGCTGCAGGTCGGGAAGTTATCCACACGAGAGCCGAGGGAAGCAGCTTCCCTTTGATGAGGTTTGTCAGCAGCACGTTGACTGATGACTTCTGTGTGACATCAGTCACAACCTCATTGTTGTGGAAATCCAGAGCCAGTCTGCTTTCATCCAGGCCGTCAAAGATGAACAGAACTTTACAGACAGCGAGCTCCTCTGCTGTGACCTTCTGTAATGTTGAATGGAAAACACAGAGCAGAGTGAGAAGACTGTACTTCTTATCTTTGATCAAGTTCAGCTCCCTGAATGAAAACGGAATCACCAGACTGACATCTTGGTTTTCCAAACCCTCGGCCCAGTCCAGAGTGAACTTCTGCACTGAGAAGGTTTTACCAACGCCAGAGACGCCGTTCGTCAAAACGACTCTGATGTGTCCCTGTTGGTCAGGTAAGGCTTTAAAGATGTCGTGACACTTGATTGGAGTTTCATGGAGGGTCTTTATCCTGTGGGCTGTCTCAAGCTGCTTCACCTCATGTTGGGTATTAATCTCTTCACTCCGTCCCTCTGTGATGTAGAGCTCAGTGTAGATCCTGTTGAGGAGGGTTTCACTTCCTGTTTCATTGGTTCCCTCAGTCACACGGTCACATCTCCTCTTCAGACTGATCTTATGTTCATCTAAAACCTTCTGCAGACCACTGTCTGCTGAGAGAGAAGGAAAAGTGTGAGACTGAAGAAGATGGTTTTCAAAATCTGGTGAAGAAAATAAATCAATAAACAAAAAATAGAAAGGGTTTTAAATATTAGGATTTTCATAAAAGTCTTTAAGTCTGTGATGTACACGACGACAAATAAATCAAGACATAGGTGTGGACATTTCCAGTCACTTCTCTGTCAGCTCCACTAAATTTGTGCTACATTTATGCTCTTTTGTCTATTTTGCAAGTTGGTGGTGCTTTTTGAGGTTGGCTTTGGACGGTGGTGATGTGTGCCTATGAGTCACTCACTGGGATGAAAAAATCAAATCACAAGTAAACTCTCTGTCTGCCGACTTCTAGCGGGGTCTGCCCATTGGTCCGACAATCCACTGGTCCGACAGCCCGTTGTTCCGACCATATTAAACCCATTGTTCCGAAGTCCCGTTGTTCCGAAATCATCACGATGCCCTGTGGTTAAGGTCTGGTTAGGTTTAGGCACAAAAACCACTTGGTTAGGGTCAGGAAAAGATCATGGTGTGGGTTAAAATGAAAAAGAAAGTGGCAAACACATAAGCCGTGAGCCTGCTTCGCCTCAAGCCTTTCCCAGCTGATCCA
>NC_065511.1:41537073-41542323 GCF_006386435.1 Epinephelus moara
GGAGGCATCTGGCAGGACCACGGCAGCAGCACAACCACACACGTCACGCTGTCCAGGCACCGCTGCGATATGAGTTAATCTGAGAGACAGTGGAGCACAAAGGCTCCGGAGAAGAAGCCGAGTTAGTGACATCCAGAATGGCCGAGTTAGCAAGATGCAGTAATAGTTGTGGCTTTATGGTGAATAAGGACTGGTGTGACGGTGGGAATGTGACGTGCTGTCCTGTTCCTGCTGCCGATCACTGCTAGAGACGGTTCAGAGGTGGCTGCACGTGTTCATGACGAGCAACCTTGCTGCCTTTTTGTTGAGGCTGGGATGTGTGGACAGTTAACTCATTGCATAGTCACAAACCATAGATTGCCAGAACCATCCGGAAACATGGGCAATTATACAGCAGCAGCCAATGATGTGAGAGGACACAAAAAAGGACTGAATCAGCACACCAGTTAAAGGAGCTGATGGGGTCACATTTCACTGGTTGTGCCTTGTATAATTCCATGTGACAAATAAATGATTGACTGATTCATGAGAAGAACCCTCTTTTCAGATATGATGGCATCAGGCTGTGGCTAAAGAGGTTGAACCACACATCCACTAATTGGAAGATCGGAGGTTTGATCTAGTCTGCATGCTGAAGGGTTTTTTTTTGGTAAGATACTGAACTGTGCATATGAATGTTTGACTGATGAGCGGTGGTACCTTGTGTGGTAGCATCAGCCACCAGTGCATTAATGAGTGTGTGAAGGGGTGAGCATAACATGTAGTGTAAAAGTGCTAAAAATGGTTGGGAGATTATAAAAGCGCTATACAAGTGCAAGTTCATTACCTCTTATACCCCGGGGAGGGGTCTTAAAGGAATAAATGAAATTAATCAGAAGGCAGATGTACAGACTTACGTTGTACAGTGCTGGTCTGACTGACTCTACACAGGGGACAGAAGGAGTCTCCTGATGAAGCAGACTGGTCCCAGTACAAGGTGATGCACTGACTGCAGAACCAGTGTCCACAGCTGGTAGAGAGTGGATCCTTCAGGACGTCCTGACATAAAGCACAGGATGATGGCTGCTCCTCCACAGAAACATCCCTCCTCTTCCACTCCTCTCTGTGGAGATGAACAGATTATTTGTTATACATTACATTAGTGTTGACCAACCTGAGGCTCAGCAACTTTCCCTACCAGCCTGTTCTCATTCCCAACTCATCAGATACCACATGTTTTGTCAGTGATTTTAGCATCAGAGCTGATGCAAAATGGTACCTTTTGTTGCAGTATGATACTCTGTGGGCTGGCGTCAGTTTATAATGCCACCAGATAGCACCAGTTTGAAATGCCACACATGGCAAAGTAATTGTCACAGTTATGCATTCTTAAAATCTTACAACAACATTAATTTAAGTAATAATATTATAATAATAATAATAACGGTAATTGTGGAACAATACTTTGTAAGTATATTTGAATTTATGATAGTATATGTATGTGACAATAATAATCATATGTGTATTATAACAGTAGAAGTATGACTAATGATAACAGCAGTAGCAGGAGGCATCAGGCAGGACCACGGCAGCAGCACAACCACCACACACCATCCAGGCGTAGCCGCAATACGAGGTAACCTGCCAGACAGTGGAGCACAAAGGCTCCAGAGAAGAAGCCGAGTTAGTGACATGCAGTAGAGCCAAGTTAGCAAGATGCAGTAGGATGTGAATGTTAGATTGACTCCAGCCTGTGGCCCTTTGCTGCATGTCACTCCCTCTCTCTCTCTCCCCCCTTCACACTTGTCTGTCCTATCCATTAAAGGCTGAAAATGCCCCAAAAAATATCTTTAAAAAAAAAAAAAGACAAATCTTGATCAAATGTTACTCCAAGGTTTCTTACATTAGTGCTAGAGGCCAGAGCAATGCCATCCAGAGAAACTATGTCATCAGATAAAGAGTCTCTGAGTTGTTTGGGGCCAAGAACAATAACTTCAGTTATTCAATTTAACATCAGGAAATTGGTGCTCATCCAGGTTTTTATGTCTTTAAGGCAGTTATGGAGTTTAGTTAATTGATTACTTTCTTCTGGCTTCATCGATAAATACAACTGTGTATCATCCGCATAACAATGGAAATTTACAGAGTGATTTCTAATGATGTTACCTAAAGGAAGCATATATAGAGTGAATAGGATTGGTCCGAGCACAGAACCTTGCGGAACTCCAAAACAAACTTTAGTACGTAAGGATGATTCATCGTGAACTTTACACATAAAGTGGCTGGTAAGTGTAGTGTAGTAATTATACCCATAAAGAAAAAGATTCGTCCTGTGTATTTGAATTCATTCTTATTCTTAAGACCTTATTGCTGTGGGGGGAAAAGCTGTGTTTGAGTCTGTTTGTCTTGGTTTTGAATCATCCTGAGGACAGATGGTATCCTGGGTGAGTACAGTCTTTGATGATGGCCGAGGCTCTACTGAGGTAGCGGGTGCTAGCAACCTCTTCTAGGAAAGGAAGGGAAGAGCCAGTGTTTTTTTGTGCTGAGTTTATTACCCTCTGCAGAGCCTTTTGTCTGCTGCTGTACAGCCGGCGTACCAGACTGTAATGCAGGGTACTCTCAATAGAAGCACGATAGAATGTCGCCAGCAGCTGTTCGTACAGACAGTTTCTTTTCAAAAGCCTCAGGAAGGGCATGCATTGCTGAGTTTTTTTGACAGCTCCATTTTAACCTATATAAGAACAGTATAATTTAGACACCAAATGTATTAAATATATTTCAAAAGCAGAAGAATGAAATGATCTAAGCTTCCATTTAGTCAACGTCAGGAGAGAATACTGTGTGAACTTGATGTTGAATTTGTTTCTGGTCCAGAAAAGCATGACATTCGATCACTGCTGAACCACAATGGTGACAGTAGGCTCTAAATATTGATCACACAGGAAGCATTTAATAGGTTGCAAAACACAAGCTGCACCACGCTGCCTTTTTTAAAAATTAAATGATGATCACCACCACCACCACCACATCACGTCCTTACACTAACCCTCCTGTTTTAACAGTAACTAGTGTGTAGCTCAAAATGTCAGTTAAAATGTTGAGGCAGAGGGTACTGTCTGTAGCTCTGGTTGAGGGTGAGAGGCTGTCAGCAGATAAACAGAGATCTGTGTGGGTACATGAGACCCTAAAAAAGAGGCTGGATCATGGGGAGTACCACCAGTTGGTCCAGGAGCTTCTCCTCCATCATGGACGTTTCCTATGGATGTTTTTACTCAGCTTTATTATTTGTAACCCACACAAGACAATCTACAAATATGTACCGTGATCCACAAATATTTCACGATCCACAAACATGTCTTTTTACATTTGTGTTGTGTAAAGTCATATCGACAAAAATACAGCAGGATTTGCAAATGTGCAGAACTTACTCTGTAAACACGTACTTTAATTTCAAATAAAAATATGACAGGTTTTACAAATACAAAGAGTTTCACCACAGCAAATACAGTCATGTTTACGCATCTGTGGATCCATTTTTACACGCAAAACTGGTTTTGCACATTTTGTTTGTGGGTCATGTGACATTTGTGACTTCCCTCCTGTGTATCATAATTTCGTTCGTTGCAGTTACTCACAACATCAGCAGTTGGCAACATTCCCTCACACGAGATAACTGTACTATAAGTAGGCTAAAACAAAGAGCCTATCGAGCATTCGCATCCTAAACAATAACAACAACTGGACACAAAAACAGAAGTCAGCCGCTATTATTTTGTTTCCAGAGAGCGTGGTGAATTCATGCCTTTAAGTATGAGCACATATTTCTTTTTATGTTAAATGTTTGAAAAAAAAATGGATCATTTGTAAGGATAATATTATCACGATGCTAATTTTCAGTAGTGCATCAATGGTAATTCCCATTATGTGTTAGCATCAAGCTAATTGACTAATTTGACACAGGGCTGCAGTGGTGGAAGAAGCACTCAGATCTTATACTCAGGTAAAAGTGCAAGAAAAACAAAAAGTACTCATCATGCAGAACAGTCTGTTTCAGATCAAATAAAACTGCTGATGCATTAATGTGTTCATCACTTTAATGCAAAGGCTGGTAAATATGGGCCTTTTGTTTGCATCTAGCAATCAAGTCTCATGTTTATCCATCATAATTTATTTGTTCATTATATATATTTTTAGTCTGAATCTGCAGTTTGCAGTGGTGGTGGAAGGTAACAAAGTACATTTAGACACCACTAAATCCCCCTGAATCTGACACACTGGACCTTTAATTAAAAAAATAATAATCAAAATAGAAGTCTTCACAACAAACCTGAAGACAGCCAAGGGTGTTGAGTTATATCTATTGATGTTTTACGCCACAGCTTCACTTCACCGTTCTCCATAATGTAAAATCACATTATAAAATTCCATAATTACTCATTAACCAAAGTTTATGTTCAGTTTTTTAAAGGTAAAATTATTTTTTTGTTCTTCAAATATGCGGCGTTTCTACTTTCACACCACACTCCTTTCAAAAATATTTAATATTTCCCCTCTCAGAGCTAAGCACACACACCTCAACTATAAAATACAATTTCTTTTTTTAATCTTTATAATCCACTCTTTAAATCAGCATGGATCAATTCCACTGAAGACAAGTTTCCCAAACAGAAAATGTTACTGCTTAAACTTTACCTGTAAGTGAAACAGGGTGCTGCTAAGTGTAGTAAAAGCAAGCCGAATTGGAAAACAACTGAATTAGATGCAGGGATAATATTCATAAGAAGTGAATGAGGAGAAATAAAACCTGATAGATTTTTAAGCAGAGTTTGGTTTGCAACACTAGCTGACGAAGAATGCTGTTATTATCTAGCAGCAAAAATAAATTCTAAACGTTTAAACAAAGAGGAAACACTTCTCATGTTTCGGGGACTTTTTTGATGTACTTGTACTTTACTAAAATATTTCCATGTTGTGCTACTTTGCTCTTCTACTCCATTACATCTGAGAGGGAAATATTTTACTTTCCAGCACATTACATTTATTTGATACATTTAAATACTAGTCAAACTGCAGATTAGTGCCAACAAGTGATTAACTGTCTGTTTCTGCTGCAAAGTTTAAAGAAGAGCTTTGCTGAAGTTAATTACAGTTTGTTATCTTACTATATAATGACAAAAACTCTGTGTGTGTGTCTGTTCCACGTTTTTCTCCTCACTGACTTGGTCAATCCATGTGAAATTTGGCACAGTGGTAGAGGGTCATGGGAGGATG
>NC_065511.1:41542635-41579765 GCF_006386435.1 Epinephelus moara
GCTGTGGCTCCCCCTGTGGACCAATGTTGTTGGTTTTGTTTTTTTTCTAATTTTTGGTATGACTAAGTCATGGTATGGTATGCTGTACATAATCACAGAAACTGTCAGTGTGTCATTCTGTCTGTCCCACGTTTTTCTACTCACTGACGTGGTCAATCTATGTGAAACTGCACATAGGCATTGAGGATTGGCATAGGTAGAAGGTGACAAAGCTACCAATGGGTATGGACTAGTAGACTTAATTGTGCACTTGACAGTAAAACAGGAAGCTGCTGACACTCAGCTTCCAATTTCTTCAGTCAGTAACTGCTGACTTCCTCTGTTCTTGTTCAGCTGTTGCTCAGAGGGGTCTTTGTCTCTTTCAGTTGTCAGTCTGGTTGAACCGTTGAACAGCACTTTGTTCTCCATGTACAAAACAAAGCATTTATACTAAATAACATTTATCTATAAAGAGGACTTTTACAGCCTAAAAGCATCAAAGACCATTCAGACATCCTCTCACACCTGGAGCACATCAAACTGTGGCAGCAGATTACAAACTTTTCAACAGTAGTGTAAATATGTGGCTCTTCTAATTACATTAATTTACACCATAAATAGAGACAATGGGCCTCATACAGGAAACAATGTACGATCAGAGGTGTTTCATATTTTGTTAGTACCCACTGATATCTGGGACATCACCAGTGTTTTCTTATTCTTGTTCTTCTTTGGAAAGAGAACATTTATCGAATGGTGAACTGAATCGTCCTCAGGTCAGTGAACCTTAAAAACAGTTTCTTACTTTGTTGCTGAGGGTCCAGGCTCATAACTGAAGTCTTCAGGCATGTCTGTGTAAAGTTCCTCAGAGGGACAGCTGGAGACTGGAGACCCTAACCTGTTCTCCCCTTCATCCAATTCACTCATCTTCTCAAGTGTGAGAGGTAAACCAGCAGCACTGGAGACACAGACACAGTATGTAAAGTTTATTTTACATTGTTCAAACCATGAGTATTTTCTAGTTATCAAGATGTTGAACTTTGACCAGATTAAATCTAACAAACAAGTCAAAGTTCAGACGGTGGCTGATCTCTGCTGCCGATGTGTCACATGAGGAGTAAAAGACTCAAAAACAGGAAAAGACTCTAGCCTGCTGATTTCATATCTGTAACAGTATAAAAGACTAAGCAATTGATTTGGAGAAAAAAAATCAGCAGATTAATCAATAATGTGATTTTAATTTGCAGATTTATTATCAACACTCACCTTGTCTCAGACACTTTTCTCCTCTGCTCAGTTGAGTGTACGTCGGATAGACTGACTTCCTACTTTCACGTCCTTCCTATTCACACTGCCTCTCTTCGTGTCAAAATGAGCTTTACTAGCCAAGTGTGTATGTTTGTGTGTGTGTGTGTGTGTGTGTGTGTGTGTTCCCATACAGTAATAAAGCTCTTTTTTTCTATGTTCTCAAAGTTACACACAGTTCAGAGAACAATTTACAGGAAGATAGAAACAGACAGACAGACAGAAAACAAGGACAACAAAGATGGTGAAATAATCATTTAACTGTAATGTTCATTCAGAGACTGAAACAACAGAGGTGGGGGACTCGACACTGATGAAAGACTCGACTTGACTTTGACTCGGTTTTCATGACTTGAGACTTGAATTTGACTTGAGACAGATGACTTGACTTTTTTATTTAATATTTGTATTTTTCTAGAGGAGAAGTTACTTTTGTTTTTAAAATATGATGATGCATATATCGCAGCGGGGGAGGTCCCACCAGCTGTTATTCATGTCCATACTACTACAGCTTTCTCCTTCTACCCACAGCTCTGTTCTTCTACCCACAGCTCTGTCCTCCTGTCCACAGCTCTGTCCTCCTGTCCACAGCTCTGTCTCCTCCACAGCTCTGTCCTCCTGTCCACAGCTCTGTCTCCTCTACAGCTCTGTCCCCCTGTCCACAGCTCTGTCTCCTCTACAGCTCTGTCCCCCTGCCCACAGCTCTGTCCCCCTGCCCACAGCTTTGTCACCTCCACAGCTCTGTCCCCCTGTCCCCCTGCCCACAGCTTTGTCACCTCCACAGCTCTGTCCCCCTGCCCACAGCTCTGTCTCCTCCACAGCTCTGTCCTCCTGCCCACAGCTCTGTCTCCTCTACAGCTGTGTCCCCCTGCCCACAGCTCTGTCCCCCTGCCCACAGCTTTGTCACCTCCACAGCTCTGTCCCCCTGCCCACAGCTCTGTCTCCTTCACAGCTCTGTCACCTCCACAGCTCTGTCCCCCTGCCCACAGCTCTGTCCTCCTGTCCACAGCTCTGTCTCCTCTACAGCTCTGTCACCTCCACAGCTCTGTCCTCCTGTCCACAGCTCTGTCCTCCTGTCCACAGCTCTGTCTCCTCCACAGCTCTGTCCTCCTGTCCACAGCTCTGTCCCCCTGCCCACAGCTTTGTCACCTCCACAGCTCTGTCCTCCTGTCCACAGCTCTGTCTCCTCTACAGCTCTGTCCTCCTGTCCACAGCTCTGTCACCTCCACAGCTCTGTCCTCCTGTCCACAGCTCTGTCTCCTCTACAGCTCTGTCACCTCCATAGCTCTGTCCTCCTGTCCACAGCTCTGTCTCCTCCACAGCTCTGACCTCCTGCCCATAGAAACAGAAATGAAAGTGGGTAATATACACAATAGATTTAAAAATATATTTATACAGAAGATGATTAACAAATGTAAAACTTAAGTATGAACATCAGAGTGTAGATGAAATGTGTTTGGGATATTTGGGCAGACAATAGGCCTATATAATGTTTATATAATGTTAATGTATAATGCACTTTGAGTTGCACTTGCTGCATGAACTGTGCTGTACAAATAAAGTTATCCCTAGTATCAACAGAGGGGGCGGTAATGCGGATTTACTGTGTTGCAGCCACCATTAACAACAAGAAGAAGAAACGTCATCAGTCATTGGTCCAATCAGTGGAGTGGCCGCCGCAGAAATCCCCGCCCCCTGCAGAAACCGCCATCATGAAATTAAAAACAAGAAACTGACAGATGAGACGCAGTCAGCCCCCTGCTGCATAACAAGGTAAACTTTCCATAGTTTCTTTGATAACATGAGCTAACTGGAGGTTCGGGATATTTGGCGGCATTCATGTTGAGGTTGCTGCTTCGCTTCGTCAGTGTGTAAACGGGTTATATCGGTATTTCTGTCTAAACTGAGTGAACGTCACTGACATTACGGCAGCTAACGTCAGTGTTAGCAAGCAGTGGCTAACGTTAGCTGCACGGACTAGCAAACGTTAACCGCCTGGTTTGATTGTTGTGGCTGGAAAATAGTTAACAACGGCTAACAAAGCAACAAACGCCGGAGTGACGCTGAAGTGAATGTGGAAGTTGTGATTGTTTAACCTCTGGGCGTAGTAACGAGCTGACTTAAAACGCAGTAGTTAGCTAACAAGTTCGCAGTGCGTAATGTAAAGTTAAAGCGCGCCAATCCGCACGGACGTTTATTGTGGGTATCAAGACAGCACCAGTGTGGACAGCATGAAAGACCAGTGAAGTAGAAACACTTAGCTGAGTGTTTCCTAAGAAACTCACAAAGGTCTGCGACTAGTATTTACTTCCAGACACAAGTTGGGATTGAGTTCAAGATGAAGTCCCGCTTATTTTAAGTGGATTCACGGGTCAACCTCATCTAGTAGTGCTAGCTAATCGTTTCTGTCCAAGCTGCCAGACACTGTTGAGAATTCAGTTGTTTTTATGGACAAACACTCCTCACTGGTTAAGCACTTGTTCACAGTGCTAAGTTTTTGAGTGGAGGAATTATTTGAAGCCTTAATTACGGTTCGGCATACATTTAACACACCAAACATAACGAATTTAAGACCAGTTTTATGCTGTTGAAAGACAGCATAAAACTAAAGGAGAACTGCGCCCATTTTCAATATTCATACATGTTATTAAGACAGTCCAAAACATTAGTAAACATGAACAACTCTCTCCCAAATCCACAAACTAGAGTGCCTAACCTCAAATGCTTGATGTCGAAGAGTATAAAGTCTGGAGCACCTCTACAGATAATGCTTTTGGAAAGATGTTAGAGGTGACACTGAGAGCACCCCGGGGAATGCTCTGAGTATATAGGTGCAGTTTCTGTTTCACTACTGAGAACACTACAATAAAATTAATAGAAACATAAAGTTCATTTGGGTATAGAAAAGAAAGACAATGTGGGTCCACAAAATCAGACTCCAGACACAAGTTGGGGTTGAGTTAAAGATAAATGCCCGCTTACTACAAGTGGATTCACGGGTCAGCCTCATCCAGTAGTGCTAGCTAATTGCATCTGTCCAGGCTGCCAGACACTGTTGAGAATTCAGTTGTTTTTATGGACGAACACTTCTACCTGATTAAGCACTTGTTCACAGTGTATAGAATTATTTGAAGCCTTAATTACGGTTCGGCATACATTTGATACGCCAGACTTCACGAAGTAAAGACCAATTTTATGCTGTTGAAAGACCTTGAAAATGCAAGTATGTTGACTTTGAGTTAAAGGAGGACTGCGCCCATTTTCAATATTTATACATGCTGTTAAGACAGTCCAAAATATTAGGAAACATTACAACTCTCTCCCAAATCCACAAACTAGAGTGCTTAAACTCAACTGTTTGATCTCGAAGAGTATAAAGTCAGGAGCACCTCCACAGACAAGGCAGCCAGGGGAATGTTGTAAGGGATGTCTCTGGTTTCTGGTTTTGAGAGAGAATAGCTCATGTTCACTAATATTAATTAAATTTTCCTAGGCCATGGAAATTACATATTGGAATTCTTAATTTGGGTGGTGTTCCCCTTTAAACCGACTTAGTCAAATGAAGGTTTGCACAGGTTGCCTAGTTTTAATTAAATTGCTGATTCCTGAATGTATACATGACGCCCTCACCCAAGCTGCATATTCAACCATTCCCACAGATTAAGATAGTCGGGTGTGGGGGGATATTTTTCAGTTATTCAGCATATAAATACAGATCCTTTAATTAAAGAGTATAAACTTTTACTCACACATTTATTTCTGTGCATTCATGGTTGTTAATAATTTCATGTCTGGATATGAGGCTCCATAAACACACGTGAGCGTCCATGTAAAACTCGCCTATCACCAGATCAGCATGGAGGTATCAGGGTGATATAAACATGTTCACCTTTCTCCTGTAAGGATTGATCGGAGAGACTGAGGCAGTGCAGATATGAGCGACCCAGCCGAGGAAGCGATGGACAGCTCTGCAGTGTCAGAGGAAGAAGTGGAGGACCAGCAGGAGACATCACAGGAAGACCAGTCGAGTCCAAACAAAAGCAGCTCCAAAATATCTGGTAAAGCGGTTTCCTCCTTTATGTTCAGTCTTCCAGTCACCAATTAAATTCTTATCTGACCCTGATGAAATCCGTCTGTGATTGTGAGACCTGTAATGCCACTTTGACTGAATTAGACTTGGTATTAATATATCTGCTCAACAGAGCGGTTGACGTCAGTTCATTAAAAGAGTACTTCACCCACAAAATGACCATTTGTAAATCACGTAGTAATGCTGTGTTAGCTTGAATTTGTGACGAAAACGTTGTTTATCTTGCAGGCCTCCACGGAAAATGTCAAATATATTAATTTGTTGATTGGGGAGCACATTTAACAACAGCAAAACTACATCAAAACATGTGTTTACAATCTCTCACACAGCTCATGCAGTATAATCCAGTGCTCAGTGCTTCCACAAGTAGGTCTGCCCCAGACTAGGAATTTTCCCAGTCGACCAATAGTCATCATTTAGGGCCATTAGTCGACTAGTCGCCCGCATGTTTACAATATTTATTTGATTATTAAAATATATATGTTGGGTGGGCCAACACAATGGTTTGAGTTCAATGTCTGTGAAAGAATAATATAAGACCTATATTTTATCTACAAGTGCACGTCACACACTGAGCGAGCCGCCTGTTAATGACGCTGTGGGCTAATGGGAATGTAGCTACTTCCATGTTTCAGATGATACGTCATGTTTGTAATCGACCAATGAAGATGAGTTTACATATCACCTTGGGTTCGTCCTTCACCTTCTCAAAATGATCCCACACTTTGGATTTCCTGCCTGACATGTTATTAACTAGCCTGTGGAATAACCGCAGGTACCAGCCCTGGAAATTAGGGGCCGTACACATGCCGCATCTTTAACCGCCTGGAAAACGGGAGGTCGGGTGCTGGGCGCTACTCTTGTGCTCTGGGACACAGTCACACATACACACAGTGACAAGGCTAACTGTTAGCATTGCAAAGCTAGAGTCGAGTTGTTTAGTTGTCAGTGTGAGATTAACAGCTCGGTGTTGGATGTTAACTGCTGCTGCGGGGCTTCTGCCCAAGAGGCAAAATGTGATAAGTAATGATGATATCAAGTTGTGTTAGCTTGTGCTAAGTGGGCAGACAGAGCAGGAGGACAGTGGCTCACAGGGACGGTCCCTCAGCGCTACATCAAACGGCATTACCAGCTGATCGACAGTAATCAGCTGTTGCTGCCCCCCAAACCCCTCAAACATCACAAATAAATTCTAATTTTGTTGAAAAAACTGAATGCTAATGGTAATACGCTCAGCATTTGAGACAGCATCACAACATGCATTGAAATGTTTGTTTGTTTTTTAAATTCAGTGAAATCAGAATAGCCAGCAAAATTCTGGAGGGACTGACTGAGTCTTGGATTTTACTGCATGAGTTGTGTGACAGTATGTAAAGGGATGTTTTGATATAGTTTTCAGTTGTTAAATGTGGTCCCCAATCAATTAATACATCAATATGTTTTCCGTGGAGGCATGCAAGAAAAACAAAGTTTTCTTCACGAATTCAAGGTGACACGGCACGATTGATGGATTTACTGGTGGTTTCGTGGGTGAAGTATTCCTTTTAAAGGTGGTCGCTGCAACATTTACTCTGTTGATATATTCAGGAACAGGATTTTTACTCTTAAATGAAGAAGTAACGCTGATTTATTTTTCACTGTCATTCTCACTCTGACCTTGCAGCTGTAGGTGAAATCATTGAGGGCAAGCGAGCAAAGAAGACAGTCGAGAGGCTCGATTTTCAGGCACCGAAGCAAATGGAGAAGCTCAAGATTGGAGATGGTAAATATTTTATCTATGACAGACACAACTTTGGTTTTTATTTTTGAGCATTTGTCTTTTAACAAGCTTTCCAAGCACATGTGTATGAAAACTGTCGACTTGTTTAATTTCAGGTAGCGGAGATAAATTAGGTGACATTCCTCGCACCGGCTACCAAATCAGCAAGATGAAACCAGCTGACCTGAAACCTCTGCACGCCATCCTGTTCGACAGACCAGGAAAGGTAGAAACATCTGGATGATTTGTAATGAGCCAACATAGAGACAGAGACATGGGTTCAGTCGGGGTGAAGTTTAATAATTGTGTTTTGTGAATAGTTAGAGATTGATGTAGGCTGCATCAGGGAGGAGAGGGACAGGTTTTTTAAAGCTTGATATATTTCTTTTCTGTCTTTCTTTATTTCCTTTTTATAAGTCACCAACTTTGAATTAAAACCTGCTGTAAACAAAACTACACAGAAAGTTACATTTTCAGTGAAGCAGAGCACAATAACTGTTATGACATCACTTTGTGTGTTCTTTTATCAGATGGCCACAATAAAGAAGAACTTGCGTCTGTTTAACGGCTTTCCTTTTGACGCGGACAGCGAACAGTACACCAAAAAACGAGACAAACTCCTCAAGTAAGTTTCTGAGACACTTTTCCTCTTTAGTTATCACAAGGGATGTCCTGATCACATTTTGACAATTTGTTTTTGCATCCAATCCGATACCGAGTCCGATCTGATACTTTGCAAATCGTTAAGAAAGAAAACAAAAAAACAGAATGCATCCAAGTTATCCCATAAGGTCTGTTTATCTTGGCTGTGATCTTTTTGGCTTTACTGTGGTCTGGGGAAATATCTCTTTCCTATTCAAAGCCTCCGCCAATGTCGGTTTGTTCTGTGGCTTTTTACTTGCTGCCTCGAACTCGGCATGCTGTGATGGATGTTTCCTTTCCAGATGGTGTTGCAAATTGGTTGTGTTGAAAATGAGCTCTGTCTTTTCCCCCTCGCGAAACGCTAGACTTGCACATTTTACAAGTGGCTGTTGTACTGCTTCGCCTTTCAGTGTATAAAAGTTCCATATTGCTGATATTTTGCTAATAAATTTTAAAAATCATCAGGGAACAACTTGGTTTCAGGGAATATTTTTTGCCTCCATGCTGGTGATATCCGTGGTCAGAGATAATATGTTTTCAAGTTCTCGTGAGCGCAATATCTCAAGAACACCTTGAGGGAATTCCTTCAATTTTGGAAAAATGTCCACTTGTACTCACTGATAAACTAATTCAATTTTGGTGGTCAAAGGTCAAGGTCTCTGTGACATAATGTCCTGCTTAAAACACGTCTCTGGCCATTACTCAACGTCATATCTCAGGAAGAGAAGGGGAGACATTTGGTCAGATACTGAATTGGTGACTCTAATCTTGGGTGTCCATCTTGACACTGTGCTGACTGTATAGATCTCCTGTGCTGCTGGGGGGAAATGTGTGTGAAGCATCAAAAGATGCACTGTGCACTGTGCTGCTGTAGTAGCTAAGAAAAAAGAAGTATCTGATTAGTACTCTGTATCGGCCAACACTCAATATTCAATGACTCGGATTGGGACAAAAAACATTGATTGACAGAACAAAAAGAAAACTTGATGGAAACATTCCTACAGATATTAAGTTGTATCTGACTGTGAAGGAACAACTGTTTTCAGAGGAAGAAAGACCTCCATGGTGAAGTGCTGTCACGCTGTCTTTTCTTTGTTTTCAAATGCAGGAGTTCAAATTTTACCAACAGCAAACTGAAAGTCGTCTGTGGAGTTTTGGATCTGGAGAAGAAAGGGACCCACACAGATCTGGTCGACAGAATCCTGACTTTCCTCATCTCGCCGAAAAACAGCGGGAAGGTGAGCAGTGAGCTCAGTGGCTTTAATTTCCGTCCCTCTAGATTTAATGAATCACAGTTTAAATACGGGCAGTTTTTACTTTATGATTCTGTCTGTCTGCCCCTATGAAGGCTCGAGAGCAGAGGGGATGAATTGGTCCAAATATCTGGGCCTGTATTTATCAAACTGTTAGAAGTGAAATGTTGGGCTTGAGTGAAAGATAAAACTCCATCAGTTTCCTCTGACTCGTCATAAAAGCTATTCATCATTCTTTTATGACTTTAAAATGCTCTTGAATTTAAGAGAGCTGCAGAAGTCTCTGTCGGTTTAGAGTAGATGATAGATCACAGCAGTAGAGAAACAGAAGTGAGAACACAACCTCTGAGACATGTTCTACGGAGATGTACAAAATATCATAAATGATTATAATGAGGCCATTTGTATAATTCAAAGTAGGTTAGTTTTAACCTGCATTTCTTCTGCATTCATTCGGGAGCTTAAAATGTTGGCTTTGAGTTTGTTTGCTCTTCTCCATGCATCCTGTCTACATGCAGTGGTACTTAATTACCCTTATTATACATTTCCTCTATCATCTTGTTCACGATAATGCAGGTACATTTTTTTAATATCATATGAAAAATTTATATTGTGATACTCGCGATATTTCAGCTTGTTGACACGTCAAACTGTTACCCACGGCAACAACAAGCATGCTGAAAGTGAAATTATTAGCGACTCTGCGGCGGTTCCAAAAAGAGGAGCAGCTCCAGTAGTGTGGAATAAACTGTGGCGTCCTGAATGTTTTATGAGCAGCCCCGGACTTCTCAGACTCTTTTAGTGACTTACTGCTCAGAGGGAACTCATTCAGCGGCGCCTCTGGCAGCAGCACAATGTAAACCTACATGATGCTCACAGCTCGACAAAACACTCCATATCTGTGAACGTGTGATAGTTGTGGTATCATAACAGGCTGTTAGATTATAGCACTTATTTTGTTGCGATACTATTTTCTTAAATCAATAAAATATATATATATTTTTTTTTTTTTACTAATTTGTCATATCGTCAAGAATATCAGTATTTAAAAAATACCCTGAAATATTGTGATATTATTTTAGGGCCATATCGTCCACCCCAAGTGGCCAGTATATCAAATTTCGCACCAGAGCAGCCTAAATACACAAAGTCCAAAATCACGATGAATGGTGACAAGTCATGTCATGCCGTTTTTCGACAGGAAAAGTTAAAGGATTACTCGCGATCTTATGCACAGCCGTCAATGGATACGTAGCTGGTTTATAAAAGGTGAGAGTCTCACTCCTACCACTATTTTTGGCAGAGATACACCGTCTAGAAAGTGGGATCACAATTTTCACGTTTCATATGGCTTTATTTGGTGATATTTTATGGTGTTTCTGTGTCATAAACAACATCAGCTATCATAATCACACCTGATTTCAATAAGGTACAATGTTTGAAGCTGGCTGAGTGTTGTTTGATCACTGACAGTACTGTTTTGAAGCTGAGTGACCGACTTGTCATTTGGAGCTCCGCATGGATCTTTTCATGGAAAAAACACTGTAGAATGGTCATACTTTGAGCAGTCTTCTTCAAATTTGAAACAAGTGTTCATTGATAGTGTGCCTACAGCCCCACAGTGTCATTTACCTGCTCAGATGAAGCCACAGACAGTTATTCATCCTGAAACACATTTTTTATTTTATTTTAGGCAAAACCTTCAACTTTTTACTGACTTCAGAGGCCCATTACTCTGTCTCTGTATCACCTAGAGTGTTTCTGACACTCTCACAAGAAACTTCAAAGAGTTTGCTTTCTGGCAAGACCTCATGCATGCATGTAGTCAGAGCGGTTCAGAGGCTACAGTCATTTTAATTTGGGTATGTCATTTTAGGTGTTTTCGCTACAAAATGGGGGTGGAGTACAAGAGGTTAACTTTGTTGTAACTGTAGTTCATCTAATAATTTTGTATTTTAGTGTCTACAGTACTTTGGAGGAGATTTGAAATATTGAAATATATATCATGTATCACAATATAGCATAAAAATATCAGGATCAAATCAATCACAATTACTGGGGAGATTTAGAGAAAAATGTGAGACTGTAAAGTTTCTCCTTCAGGAAGTAGCTGCTCATTATTTCCACTGTTTGTCCTCTGGCAGCGTCTGCCTGTCAAGAAAAAGAGAAAATCAAAGAAGAAACTGTCGGGCGACGACTCGAAGGCCAGCACCAAGAAGAAGAGCAAACCCAAACCCAGGAGCTCGTCGTCTAGTCCAAAGAAGTCCAAAACAGGAAGCAAGTCTAAAGCCATCGTCATGGACTCCAGCAGCGACGAGGATGATGATGAGGAAGATGAGAAGGCAGGGGCTTCAGCTGAGGCTGAGGGATCAGATACAGAGGACAAGCCATCAGAGAAAGAGGAGGATCAGTCTGACAAGTCAGAGGAGTCTGCAGATGAAGAAGAAGAGGAGGAGGGCGACAAAGATGATGATGAAGAAGATGATGAGGTGAGGTTGTCAAAACTGGAAACTAGTTTTTCAGATAAATCTCCAAATAAACCAACTGGAGATAAATGAATTATTGATCAAATATATAAAAGGACAAAATCTAAAAAAAAACATGTTTTCCCTCTGACCTCAGGCGAGATAGTTTTATCTATCTTATCAATACTACGGTCTTTAATGATTAGTTATCTCTGTAAATAGGTCTTATAGGTCTTTTGGACCTACCCTGGGAAATTTAAATGGCCCCAGGGGCCTTTTAAATATCTGGTTTCAGTACCCGCCCCCAGCGCTAAAGAATGGTGAATTCTCACTAATGTTTTTACAAGTCAAGTGAAAACACAAGCCAGCTTTTTTCTCGCATGGTTTCCCCAACAGCCAGATAGTGCACAGATTTACATACTGGGAACACAAGTGCCCAAATACCGTATGTATACTCCTGGACTTTATTGAAAGTACAGTAGTACCATTGCCAATAGTGGGATAGTTAGTGGGCTAATACTGTACATTAGTAGTTGAGGTAGCACGTTGAAAGGCAGACAGTTAAAGTCATTGCCATTATAGAAGCTCAGTTTTAGTAAGTTTTCCAACTTTTGCCAAGAGGGAACTTTAGATATTGGTCCCTAGATTATGTTCACCCAGTTTCATGCAGATCGCTCAAACTTCAGATCAGATTTGAAGTGTTTTTCAAAAAATTCAAAATGGCGGAAAATCTATATAAGCGGAAGTTATGGGTTCTTGAGGCAAATGTGTTCCTCATGAGGAGAGGCATCTCTGTGCAAAGTTTCATGTCTCTACGACATACGGGGCATGAGATATGCCCATTCAAAGTTTGCAATTTCATTCGGTTGCTATAGCGCCCCCCTTTGGCCAATTGATGTAATATTGCTTCATTCACATCCTCCCATGACCCTCTACCACTGTGCCAAATTTCATATGGATTGACCAGAGTTTCCATCATTATATAGTAAGAGTCTTAAGAAGGACACTAATCAGTGAGCTGGCTGTCTCACTCATTTTCATTCAGTCGTCGTTTCAGTTTTTAATCCACAAACATTTTCTGTCAGTCTCCCAAATCAAAGTCAGGCAGAGGGAAGTCCAAGAAATCGGCACCAGCGAAAAGACAGAGGACGCCAGCGAAGAAGACCGGTCCTCCTAAAAAGAGAGCGAAGAAGGAACTTTCAGCTGAGTCCGAATCAGACGCCGACAGTGAAGCTGATGAGAAGGTAAAACTCAAGTTTAATGCAGTTTGAAAAAATATATATATAATAATTTTATTTTAAATCTGACTATGGCATAAATTTAATGGAAGATTATTTAGATTTTATTCATGTATTTATTTACAGATATTCTTGGTTCTTCTTTGTTTAATATCCAGTGCCACTTTATCCTTACTTACACCCTGTGCTCTCCTCTGTGAATTTGATTTTACTTTACCATCTCAAAAATATCAGACATTTCTGTTCTGTTTTACATGAATACACATAAATACAAAATTACAAAACAACATTTAACCAAACGACAAAATTATACTACAAATACCGTGTAATACATAAGACATGAAAAGGAAAAAGCTGATGCATTACAGCAAATGAATCTTCTCTGTTACATTCAGTGTTTGACCCGGGTACACTGAGGCTACTCAGAAACAGTATTCTAATTTAATGAGTTGACAGACTGAGCAATGAATGAGTTCCTCAGCCTATATAATCGAGTATGAATCTTTAGTGTGATGACAAAAGCTGATATTCTTCAAATAAAGTGTGAAAGGAGTCAGACATAATATTACCTGCCTTTATCTTGTTGTTACAAATGGGTTTTCTTCTTCTTCTTCTTCTTCTTTTCTTCTTCTTACCTTTTCTTTAAACCTTGTTGAGGTTCAGCTCTCTGATATTTTGTGATGTTGAGCTGATGTTTGTCTGTTTCACAGCCCAAAAAGAAGAAGTCTGCTCCGGCCAAACCAGCCGCCAAAACCAAGAAGGCTGACAGTAGCAGCAACAGCAAAAACAACACAAACACAGGTGAGGTCACTTTAATCAGGGCTGCTCAGGTGATTCTGGATATTATTTTGAGATTTTTATTGTCAGCAAATTGATAACTGTTGATCTTTATGATACTATAGTTCAGGGCTGCCCCCTAATAGTCAACAAGAAACTCTATTAGGAGCTGCACCTTGTCAAAATAAATCCAAACCTATATGACTGGACGATGTGTGACTTTACTTTGAAAGGACAGACACAGGAAGTGTCCACGCTCAGCAGTCAGACAGGAGTCAGGTTAATCTCCAGGGCTGGTACCTGCAGTTATTCCACAGGCTAGTTAATAACATGTCGGGCAGGAAATCCAAAGTGTGGGATCATTTTGAGAAGGTGAAGGACGAACCCAAGGTGATATGTAAACTCATCTTCATTGGTCGACTACAAACATGACGTATCATCTGAAACATGGAAGTAGCTACATGCCCATTAGCCCACAGCGTCATTAACAGGCGGCTCGCTCAGTGTGTGACGTGCACTTGGAGATAAAATATAGGCCTATATTAATGAAGGTTCATTAGTATTATTTGCTCACACTTTGTCCAGTCCAGAGGTGCAGCTTTGCCCACTGAGCTTCTCTGAGAGCTGAGATATTACAGCACTAGAGGTGAGAGATGAGTGAGCATGAGGCTGCGTCAGTGATTTATGATAAAACTCAAATCATGTTCCAACTGATAACTTTATTTTATTGAATTAGTCCTTAATAAATGGAGCATGTAGGTTGTATTGTATTGTGTTGAAGTTGTTCCTCTTTTAATGTCCTTCCAGCACTGAGTAAAGCCTTTGATCCTTCCATATAGAGGCCTGAAGTTGTCTCTAATGTCTGAGAGGTAGTTGACCACAACATTGGCTTTTGTGTGTGTTGAACCTTTGACTGGTAGATGTGATGTTTTTTCTTTTTGACATGGACGATTTCCAAAGTCTGAGGAGCCGTTTTTACAGCAGCATCCCCTCATTTTACTTCGTCCCTCCCTGTCTTTACCTGCAGCAGAGGACAGTTCGGACGACGACGAGCCGCTCATCAAGATGATCAAGAAAGGGCCGACTGATGAGCAGCTGAAGGAGACGGTGCAGAGTCTGCTGAAGGAGGCCAACCTGGAGGAGATGACCATGAAACAGATCTGCCAGAGGGTAAAGAGCCTCCTCCCGTTCACACATGCAGGACTTAGACAGCAGATACTCAAACTGACTGTAGACATTCATGCCTGGAATTTTTAATTATGTATCATATATATGTTTTTATTGAGAATAAATTAATCACTTATTTTGTCTCTGTGTGTTTCAGGTGTTTGACACCTACCCAGATCATGACCTGACCAGCAAGAAGGACTACATCAAACAGACAGTCAAATCTGTGAGTATCTCAACACACACACTCAACAGAAAAATCATATCTCAGTATTTACAGGCTGAATGGCGATACACGATATATCTCTCTATCAAGTCAAAGCCACGTTTGAGATGTCACAGGCACTTTTATGAAAACAGACTGAGATCAAAATAAAATGCAAAGACAGGGATTTTTTCCCTGTTTGAAAATAAACAGCTGCACAACATGTAAATGAAACATTACATAAAATAATAAACAGCAGGGCTGTACGTTAACGTTTTGCACACAGCACTGGAGCTACAGAGGTTCAAAGGTTTGCAGCTCAGGACACTGAACTATAACAAGCTACAGAGGTTCAAAGGTTTGCAGCTCAGGACACTGAACTATAACATAAATAGGTTTGAAACAATCAAAAATCTTTGTGGGTTAGTGAGTTAAAAAGTCGTTTTCCATCTGTTGGCCTTTCAAATGAATCTAGTGCTGGAAAATGATTTACATATTTTTATTTATCTAGGCCATTAATTTTACGTATGCACAGAGCATCAACAGAGAGGCCGATACTTTGTCCTCGTCATATACGTCTTGTATATGAAACGTCTGTGTTGTCGCTGCATTTTGTTTTTCAAACCCATCTGTCGCCTGCATCCAGGCTCTGTCTCAGTGTCACACATTAGACTATAGCTACCAAGAAGAATGGCGATGGGTGCAGGCGGCGTTCAGCATTAGGGCTGCAACTAAGGATTATTTTCATTGTTGACGAATCTGTTGATTATTTCTTCGATTAGTCAACTAATCATTTTATCGAATAATGTGTTAAAATGTTGATGTCTGTCTCTCCCAAACCCCAAAATGATGTCATCTAATGTCTTGTTTCGTACTCACGCCAAAGGGTTGTAGTTCACCGTCATGGGAGAGTGTGTAAAACTGCCAATATTTGAATGTAAGAAGCTGCATTAAGAGTATTTTGGGGTACTTTTAGGCCCTGTTTAGACGACAATGGTTTCTCTAAAAACGGAAAAGTCTGCCCTTTTGCGTTTTAGAAAACTTCCCAATTATATGACAACATTATTGAAACGATCTCTGTTCACACGGAACCGCAAAATTGAGTAAGGTAAAGCTGCAGTACCGGAGGCTGCAGTTTCAGGACCAGTTATAGGACCGTTTAATTTTCCGAGCGGAGGCTGCAACCTGAAGTTTTTTTTTTTTTTTTTTGCTATACCCAAATACTACTTTCTTATTAAATAGTTATAATCAGTGTTGGGCAGTAACGTGTAATTTGATTGATGAAGCCCAGGTAACTATACATTACCATTGCTGGTCCTCTCCGCTCCTCTCACCCACACTTGAGCACCCGTCCAGGGAGGGCCGTGGAGGCCAGGCTGGGTGGGCTGACACTGTGTATCCCAGAACGGGTGCTCAAGTGTGGGTGAGAGGAGCGGAGAGGACCGCGATGAGGTGGAGTTGCCACAGTAGATCTACACTTTACAGGAGAAGCGTTGATAAATTCAACAGGCTGAGCAGCACAAACAGAGCTCGCCATTGTTGTTGTGATGGTCAACTTTCTGGCGCATGCCTAGTGACTGGAAGCGTAATGTGCATGTGCGAAAAGTCTCCGTTTTCAGAGGGACTGCATATCACAAGTTTACGTGACAACGGAGACGCTGCCGTTTCCAAAAAATTGCACTCTGGAACCCGTTTTCAAAACGTTGCGTTTTCAGGCACCCAAAACGCTGCTGTCATGTAAACGAGCTGCGAGGAGAGTATGACAGAGGAGAGATGAACACTGGCATGTGTTATCTAACATAACTTGACCCTATATCGATATAAACAGTGTTGTCTAAATCTATATCTTGCTTGAAAGCGTGTCGATATATCGTAGTCATTATATCGCCAAGCCCTGTGTCCTGCATGATGAGTCAACGTGATAACATGACACCAAGAGTTGGACGGGTTAGTCAATGGACAGAAAGTTAATCTGAAACAATTCTGATCATTATTTTGTCAAATTTAAGCAAAAATATCGTAAATTCACTGATTTGACTTCATCAAATGTGAATAGTTTTGTTTCGTTGTCTTCTTTGATAGTGAACTGAATATATTTGTTTGTTTTCCAACTGACAGTCGAAAACATTTGACGATATGCCTTCAGGCTTTGGGAACTTGTGATGTGCATTATCATAGACCGAGCTGTTCATTGAACCGTAAATCTATATATAATAAAAAAAGATCATAAGTTATTGAACTTTAAATATAAAAAATATCCTCAATTGAATGAAACGTATCAATATGTAAAAGTTTTGTTTTTGTAGAGAAGATTTTCCTCGTGTGTCTCCTCCTGAGGTCGCCTTGTAAAAATGAGGCTCATGTTCGTGTGCACTCGTAGAAAACTTTTTTATTTATTGTTTTCTTTATTGTTTCCTCACAGCTCATCACATGAAGATCTGAAGTTGTAATTGCTGCAAAACGTCACGTGGGGGAAACTTCAGACTGAAAAGCTTCCTGTTTTTTTCATTAGTTTCATATCTGTTTGTTTTCATACACGACAGTTTTATACATGATTAATTTTTTTATTAATGTGTGACTGTGTATAGACTTTCAGATTAACTCAACAGCATCATCATCAACAGCAGGTTTAATGTTTCCTGGCAAAGTAAGGGTCTATGAGAAAATGAATTTTCAACCACAACATCCGTTTATTTTTTACACTTTGAGTCACGAAAAGCTGAATGTTGTTTTGCTGTGCGTGAAGTTTGTAAGTGGACGTTTTGTCGTCATGTTTAGGCAGCAAAAGAAAACGTCTTTTAAGAATTGTTTTAAATAATGCCAAATCTTTACCTTGACTTCCAGGACGTCACGTTTTTATTTCTGGATTAAGATTTGTAAATATGTTTCTAATCAGGTGAAGCTATTTTTGATTAACACACTTTAACTCATTATTTTGTCAACTCTGAATTTTCAGGATTTTTGTTTTGTTTGTCTCTTTTGGTTGTGTCGCTCCGTCAGACATGGATTGTGTTAAATAATTTACTTACTGACGATTAAAATTGTACCTTTTTGAACAAAGTTGTCTCAGTGTGGTTTGAAGTTTGTGATGACGACGTGCAACACAAGGTCATTTTGCTGAACACTGAGCCTGTGACCTGCAGCTGTCTACATCTGCATTCTGCCTGTAAGAAACACTCACAAATGGCTTTCGTGAAACGGGAGGAAATCTCTAAATTTTCTCTGGAAATACGCCAAGCCAGCCAGATCACCAGTTCTTGGGCATCGAAGGGTGTTTTTACACTTGGTGCTTTTCAGCCTTCAGTTCATTTAAAAAGGACTGTATGTAAAAACACCCTAAAAGAAGTTTTACCTGTAACAGAAGTCTCTGCACAGTGACTCCTTCCTCCTCTGACAGCAGGTGGCGACATCTCCCTGTAATGTCCGACAGTAAATCCACCGAAGAAGAAGGAAGAGGCGGAGGAGGAAGCGGACTGGAGTCCGGACCTGGACGCGGAGCTGCCAGCTGGTCCCCAGATCCACCGTGAAGAGGAGAAAGACGCGTGTTGAGGTGTCTGTGCTGTCGGTCCTCCTGCAGCTGCGGAAAGGCCGCTCTGATGAACAACCACTGAGGAAGAGGAAGAAGAAGAAGAGTGTGTCAGCTCACAGTGAGTGTTCACAGTTCATGTGCAGTTTGCTCCTGTTGATCCGGCTGATCCAGGATCAGGCCTGAGAGCTGATGATACACAGCTCGTTAATAACCTCAGGACTCACATCAGTTAGGGACTGTTCTGTATTTATCACAGGAGGGAGGGGGGGGGGGGGGGGGGGGGGGCTTTATTTTTATTTTGACCCTCCCAAAGATACAGATATTGTTCCTTGAGCCTCCCTGAGTGACTCCCAGAAAACACATGACCCTCCCTCCACCTTAAATTAATTATATTTTTAAAACTTACCTTTTGATATTTGAACGTTGTTGAGTAAATATGTGTCTGGACAAAACCCTGTTTGGTCTGAGTCTGTGATATCTGGAATAATTTTCGGTGCTGCTTGATCATTTTTGGTCTAACATTATCAGTCAACACATTCTCACTGTGACCTCATCACATATCGATGTTGGTTATGGTCCACGTCCACATATGACGTCCAAGGTACCCTGGGTGTGTTGGTTGTTGACGTTCTGGGACACCGTGTCAACTTCAGCCTGTTACATGCATTGTCTGTTTTCAAAATACACTTCTGTTTTCACAGGAAATGTACAGTTTGCATACAGTCTCCTTCAAAATAAAAGCACTGCGTCGGTACAACCAGGTGAAAGTCGGTGTTTGTTGGACCCATCCATTCACTTCATACGCTTATTCACAACAGTTTAAAAATCTGAATTTCAGCGACCGATTCGCACCGCGATAGCCAATTGACTCTTCGCCAAGTCTCAGCCCTGGACGCTGAACAGCCAATCATAACGAAGCATTGGGCCGGATCAGACCAGGGTCTTGCAACAACACTGCTGTGCTTCATTGACTCTAATGCAATCACAGCGCTCCCAATTTATTAACTGTGTCTGTGTCAGAGTGCGCTCCCACTCACATCATCTTCCTCCACTGTCTAAAACAAGACAACAGAACGTGCTAGCTAATGTCTGTGGAGAATTGTTTTGCTTCCAGCTAAGCCCCGCCCACCAACAAATATCATACTAACAGTGAAAGGGTCTGTAGTTTCCTGTTGTTACACCTGGTCCCCAATCAACCGATAAATCACGATGCTTGTCCTTTTCTGTGGAGGCGTGCAAGAGAAACACAGTCTTCTTCACAAAGGTCACACATCACGACTGACTGAAATACAAACATCACTGTGTTAAGTCAAGTTTTCCTTTAAGGAGAAAACTTGTGCCACACGGTTCTTTGGCTTCATTCAGCAGCTGGAGAGATGAAATGCAACTAGAGTCCGCAGGATGTTGGATTCTGACCGTCAGTGTCATGCTTTAACCCCAAAGTTTGGCCTCTGAGTTTTCGGGGGTCTCGTTTCACTGAAGTGACGAAAAACAAGAACTTGTGATTCTTGTTTTTGTTGTTGTTAGAGTCCGGGAGGAAGTTTTGGAAGTGGAGAGGGAAAACTGGAAACACGTTTAGCAGCTTATCAGGTTTCTATTCAGTCAGACTGGTACGACCAGAGGCTAGGTGTGTGTGTGTGTGTGTGTGTGTGTGTGTGTGTGTGTCTGTGTCTGTGTGTGTGTGTGTCTGTGTGTGTCTGTGGGTGTGTGTTTGTGGGTGTGTACCCACCAGGATATCCTCCTCCAGACAGACTCTTTATTCTGCTGTTTGATTTGTTCACATGTTGGCTGTTACCGTAGGTGTGTGTGTGTGTGTGTGTGTGTGTGTGTGTGTTAAACTTAGATAAGGAAACAGTTACAGCTTTAAAATGCCTTTAAATAACAGAGAGAAATAAAACAATGAAAACACACAGTGACAATCCCTGAGCAGGTAAAACAATAAGTGTAAAATCAAAATTCAGAGGAAGTAAATAAATTATTTTTTGGTACAGTGAGCAGCAGAGACCTGACAGATCTACCAGAGACAGATCTTCATATTAACCTTATAGTCTGAGGCAAAACGATCAGTTATAAGATCTTTAAACTGATATTAAAACTAACTGGAAGTCATTACAGAGACTTTAAAACTTTTGTTGACCAGTTAAAACATCAGATTCATATGTTTTGTGTGCAGAAATCTTAATTTGCAAAGTAAAGAGTTTCTTTCTGTCTGAGAGTTAGGGCTGCAGGGATAAACCAGTCTTCAGGTATACAGCGATATAAAAGTTGACAGTTATCAGACCGTGTATATCTGCTTATCTATGATATTGAAAAAAATTCAACCGGATGATGACTCTCCTGTTTATTTTAGTTATTTTTAAAGGAAAGACTTTTTACACAAACTTCTATTAACAAAATACATTCAGGTTTCAGTTAAAGTATTAAAATGTTTGTTCCACCAAATATAACCCTTCTGTTTATATTCCTTTAAGGCCCATTCTGACTGATAATAATCTGAATATGGTGAAACAGTGATATGTTCTGTGAAGGTTACCAAACTGTGAAAATCTCATACCGTTGTAGAGCAGAGTATAAGGATAAAGTTGCATGAAAAGACTCGAGTAAAGTAGAAGTACCTCAAACCAGAGTCCCTTTACCGCAAAGCCTTAAAAAGTCTTAGGCTCTGATCACACAGAAAGCGAACCTTTTTTTTTTTAATGAATGAAGCTTTTTGCTCGCAGTTTTTGCGCTGCTACGCACCTCGTGGTTCTGCGCTCTTGGCACCTGGTGTTTTTGCCGGAGCGCTCTGAACTCCTCGAGTTGAAAAAACTTCAACTCAGAGCAGAAAAGCACCCACATCATCTTCGCTTTTTTGCCCATTGTCCAATCAGATGATTTGAGAGGCGGGCCTTCTGTGGTGGTCACAACAACAAGTTTACAGTTGGTAAACAATGGAGGAGAAACTGGTGGTAGTGGTTGCTGGATACTCAGAGCTATACGGCCTGATNCCTCTTTTTTAGGGTCCCATGTACCCACACAGATCTCTGTTTATCTGCTGACAGCCTCTCACCCTCAACCAGAGCTACAGACAGTACCCTCTGCCTCAACAATGTAGCAAGCATTTTTTTTTTTTTTATCAGTGGTATTCAATTAAAACAAGAGGGCAGTGCGGTGCGCCTCGTGTTTTTCACCCTGCAGAACGCTTTCTGTGTGATCAGGGCCTGAGAAGGCACTGAATTCGTTCTGAGTGCTGTATCGAAGGCAGCTAGACGTACTTGAGTTTCTCGAGGACGTTTCACCTCTCCTCCAAGAGGCCTCTTCAGTTCTGAATTGGCGTTCTGACCTGACCTGAAGAAGCCTCATGGATCCAGACGTTTGATTTAATCATCAGCGCATTTCTGATTTCTTTCTCTGGTGCCTCCATCTTTGTTTTGATGAACTTCCTGCCAAATGCGACTGACTGAGACCTCTGCTGACCTCATCAAGAAAAACACCAGCACCATCTAGTGGACAGAAAAGGCAACTGACTATCATTCTAGTACCAAAAGTTGTCTTAAAATCTGTATTTGTAAAAATTCATAATGTGTATAATAAACGATGGATGTTTGTTGTCTGTGTATCGATAAAATATCTCCACACAAAATATCGCGATACTGTGCTGTATACATTTTTCCCCTGCTCCTAGTGTCTGAACATGGGGACAAATAATTGGTCTTAAATTTCATCCTGAGTGGAATTGAAAGTCTTAAAAGTCTTAAATCTAACTTGCCTTCATCTGTAGGAACCTGTCATATACTTGAGTAAATGTGTTACGTAGTGTTTGTTGTGGAGGACAGAGTCAGACTGGGTTGTTTGATGTGTCATCAGGTCATGGACGCAGAGAGCGGTGAGCTGTTTGTGGGCGGTGTGGCAGCAGACAGCTGGCAGCTCGACGCTCCTTTCTCCTGCTCCGACCTCATCTACAGCGGCTCAGAGAAACCCCTGCAGGACTGGGCGGTGGACCCCGACTGTGTGAGTCTGCGCTCTAGCATGAGTGTGTCATGGGTGGTGCAGGTGAGGTCACCTGATGCAGCGTGTCCTGTTTGTTCTCCCTCAGAAGCTGAATGACAGCGAATCAGAGGACGTCCTTCACGGCGTCGACCCGAACGAGGTGTTTCCCAGCGGGCCTCCTGCAGAGTCCTCGTCTGAGAGCGACAGCGGCATCTCTGAGGACCCCGTGGTCGAGAGTCCCGTCACTACGGCAACCAGCCAGCCAGCCCCGGCGACCATCTACCAGGTGGTTTATGACATCAGCAGCCTGGGTGGAGTCAAGGCTGAACCTGGACCAGAGAACATCATCTCCATAGAGCTCGGTGTGTGATGGTGTCTATAATCACCTGAAAATAAGAATCATTGTGTTTTGGTTACCCTAGAATGGGCTGTTGATACCTCCATACAAGTCTTCTTTCAGGGAGTCCACCATGTTGTTTCTACAGTAGCCCAGAAAGGACAAACCCAAACCCTGGCTCTAGATAGAGCCATGTCGTATTTTCACATTGCAGAAAAAAAAGTTTTTGAAAGATCTAATCTGTGATCCACATCATATCTAAATCTGATTTAGTAAAAGGTTTGAGTTTATCAAATGTATTTACATGAGCTCTGGGTAGTGACCGAAAGAACGAGGTCGCAGATACAAGCAGCTGAAATGAGTTTCCTCTGTAGGGTGTCTGGGCTCAGCCTTAGAGATAGGGGGAGGAGTCAGACATCTGGAGGGAGCTCGGAGTAGAGCCGCTGCTCCTCCATGTTGAGGTGGTTCAACATCTGATCAGGATCCTCCTGGGCGCCTCCTGTTAGAGGTGTTCTGGGCACGTCTCACTGGTAGGAGGCCCCGGGGCAGACCCAGAACACACTGGAGGGATTACATATCTCATCTGGCCTGGGAACACCTCGGGGTCCTCCAGGAGGAGCTGGGAAGCGTTGCTGGGGAGAGAGACGTCTGGGGTGCTTTGCTTGGCCTTTGCCTTTGCTAGGCAGATGAAAATGGATGTAAGTTTTGGAAACCATTTGATATTCAAGGAAGAAAAAAAAAATTTGTAATAAAGAAATTTTTATTAACTCTCAGAAAGATATTACGTATTGCTCGGCTGTCGGTATCTCGGTGTCAGATCTTTTTAAGAACATTTCAAATGTGAGGAAATACAAAATTAACTCACATGTTCAGACACTTACGTCACTCACCTGATTAACTGTTGCTCTTATTAGTTCATTCCAAACATGGACATCTTGATCCTGACCTTGATGGTGTTAGCAGTAACCGTGATGTCACTTCCTGTCCCGTGCAGATGAGTGGAGCTCTCAGGTGTTGTTTTCGGACTCATGCATCGTGAACGAGCTGCCCGTGGTCTCTGCAGCACGCCTCGATGGCAGTTTGACTGCCGCCAGCCCTCCCAGCCCCGACGGTGAACTGGTGAGGCCTGTTTGTTTTTTTTAGCACTTCCTGCTGACAGTCAGGAGTCAAGGTTTGACCTGGAGGACTGACTCTTCTTCTACTGTTGCAGCTGTACCCAGAGCTCCAGCTGACCGAGGAGGAACAGAAGCTGCTGTCACAGGAAGGAGTTTCTCTGCCCAACAACCTTCCCCTCACCAAGGTCAGACACTAAAACACTCAGAGAGAAACTCAGAAGCTGTTTAAATCTCGAAAAGTCGACGTTTAGGAGGTTTTCACTGCAGAATGAGTCACACGACAGCAACAACTGATCTGTTCAGCACACATAAAATATTTTTGTGCCAGATTTAATTTTGATAAGACTGTAAGAGACGCTGACTGCGACTCTAGTTAGAGCTACTGTGCAGCTGATGGATCAGCTGACTGATGGAAGGGAGTCAGCTGATAGATCACATGATTCCTTTATATGCAACCAATTGTTGAGTCTCATTCATGGCGCCCTATTTAAACTGCTCTGTCCTGCCTACTGTTGCTGCTTCCTCTGCAAGCCACTTTGCAACCTGCCTCCACCCCAGCTCCTCCTTTTCATGCTGTGTCTGACTTATCAATGTCACTTCTGTTTGTCATTAATGCTGCTCTGTTCTGTTCCCGGGGGTCTTTGCTGCTGCTCTCTCTGCCTTAGGCTTTTTCTGTAGGCGCATGGAAGGGCAGGGAGGTGTGCTCTCTCCGCCATAGGCTCCCTGCACACACTGAGTCTGTTTTTTTCATCTGAAATTGTTGCACGTCTATAAATAAATACGACCTCACATTGTGTCAGTCACGTTTGCACACTGAGTCTGAAATTTTCGTCTGTCATTTCAGTTTTAAGAATAGGTTAAATTTTCTGTGTTTTTCGCATCCGTCAGAGCCTTTAGAGACGTTGACCAAGAATCAGTGAAGAAAATGCAGTGATGGGACACAGCTGTGACAAGACAGCGGCTCAACAGGTCAGATAGTAATATTCAGGTGGATGATGATGATGAAGAGGAGGAGGAAAGCTCCGCCCCTTCATGCAGCTGTGGTGCCAAATGAAAGACAGGGAGGGAGTGATGTCAGTCAGAGAGGTGACTTCAGTGGAGAGAGGCAAAGGAGGAACCACAATGAATAGAACAATAAAATGCGTCAGAATCAGTGCGTGAGGTTTCTCTGTGCAAAGGCCTTTAGGCTTTCCATGTAGGCACTTGGAAGAGGCTGTCTGGGTAGGCGCGAAGAAAGGCAGAGTGGGCCCAGAACAGGTCCATACCACCAAATATGATACTGCAAATGGAAATAAAATCTTCTTTGACCAAATATAGGTATCGTCATTATCCCCACAGTGAATGTAGCCAGGGGTTGGAGGGTCAGTTCTGCCTGTTTTTTTTAAAACAAATATTTTTTATTCAATCAGGAACTTGCAGTGATGATGGGATAACCAAGGAGCCTTGTGTTTATTTTGAACGAACTTTTATTTGCAGGCCGAGGAGAGAATCCTGAAGAGAGTTCGGAGAAAAATCCGTAACAAGCAGTCGGCTCAGGACAGCCGGCGGAGGAGGAAGGAGTACATCGATGGGCTGGAGAGCAGGTAGGATGAAATCTCACGTCAGAGCTGAGACGGTCGGCGGATTAATCAGAAATGTATTTGTTAATCAGCGTCTCAGATTGTTTTAATCTTTACTGAAAGTAGATTAAATATCTGCAGATGTTCTGCTGCTGGTGAGACAAAACAAGTCGGTTCAATACGAGTTAAGATAATCTGTGTGTGTGTGTGTGTGTGTGTGTGTGTGTGTGTGTGTGTGTGTGTGTGTTTTAACAGGGCAGCAGCTTGCTCAGCACAGAACAAGGAGCTGCAGAGGACGGTGGAGCAGCTGGAGAAACGAAACATGTACGACCACGTTTATTATTGATTATTGATTGTTTACTGATCGATGAGAGAATTCATTGAAGGATCAGTTTAAGAAGCCCCCCTGAAATCTCTGCGAAGACAAAAGTCAGACCAAAAATTGTGCCTCTGTGAAAACTGTCCAACAGGTTTGATATGAAGTCAAACACTGGGGTGGTGTACCGAATTTCACCACCAGGTGTCGCACTTGACTCAGCAGCCTGTTGACAGTGGAACATGATGACAAACACTGGTTCAGCCTTTTGAAATAAATTCGAACAGGTGAAAGTTCAAACATCAGACCGGTCCGGGGAAACAGGAAATGGATCCAACTCTGAGTCTGTGTCTCAGACAGTCTGATCAATCAAGTGCTACAGCGGCAGAGGACACTGTTGTCTACTTCTTCTTTCAGTTGTCTTCAGACATCATGTTAAACCTCGCCCTCTCAGTCTACAGTGATGATAATGAAGTAGAATCCGTCTAACAGCCTGACGTCTCTGCAGCTGTCGACAGTCTGGTTGTTCTCGTTGTTTTGGCTTTTTAAACTTTACACATTTACACATTCAGTGGAGCCTGATGAACCTCCTCACTGTGTCCTTTACATTTCTCTTCAGGTCACATTTGAGTTTCGGGGTATTTATGTGATTATTTGAGATGTAAAAAATAAACCTGAAAAACCTGAAGTCAGTTTCATGTTGGCTTTGACAAGTCTGAGCTCAGATTACTGTTAACAGAAATAAAAGTTAACACATGTTGCTTGTGTTTGTGGCGTTCAGGTCTCTGCTGGCGCAGCTGCAACAACTTCAGTGTCTGATCAAACAGACGGTCAGTAAAGGAGCCCAGACCAGCACCTGCTTACTGGTAGGTGTGTGTGTGTGTGTTCTCTCGTGTGACATCACCACTGGTTCCAGCTCTCATTTTTTGGATAGAGTAGTAAAATCAGGAATTATTACGCAGCATCACCGTTGCCTGTCTGTATGTAACAAAAACTACCAAAGAAAAAATTGAACAATTTTAATAGTTGATTTATAGTCATAGAATAAGTATACAATACTGTTATAGATGCTATTGCTGCTAGAGGTTTTAAGAATTAAACTGTTTATTATATATTCTTATTTCTTATAAAATTGGAGCCACCTGACTCTGAATACACGACCGCCGTGTGCGTCAGTGTTCATTAACTGTGTGTTTGTGTCCTCAGATCATCCTGGTCTCTCTGGGTCTCATCATCATGCCAAGTTTCAGTCCGTTCAGCCGCAGCTCATCTGCTGACGACGACTACAGACCCACAGGAGGTCAGTCGCTTTCCACGTCACTTCCTGTTGATTATATCAAAGCTCCAGTGTGTAGCATTTACAGGGATGTATTGGCAGAAGTGTGTTTGAAAATAAAAAACTCCTCATACCAAACGTTTATTTGTAACAAAGACTTTCTACAACCTGAACGTATCAAAGTCCTCTCACGAGACGTCAAACTTTGTGGCAGCAGATTAGTCGAAATAATCTATTCTTTGATCTCTCCAGTTATTTCCAGGAACATCCTCACAGACCCCGCCTCCTCCCAGCCGACAGCAGAGGATGCAGACGCTCCAGCTGCCGAGTCCGACTCCGCGTCACTGCCCTCTGAACTCAGCCAATCAGGACCTCCCGATGGCGCCCCCATCCTCCAAGAACCAATAGAAAACCCTGAAAATCCAGGCATCGATGGGACGGCTCAGCAGTCGAGCCAATCGGGGAACAGCTCAGCTCTTGTTGCCGGGCAGACTGAGCCGCTGGCGCTCGGTCTGAGGTCGACGGCGGGGAAAGGACGCCATGATCCCGCCAAACCTGCACACGCTGACGAGATGTAGACAGACTTAAAGGATTGGTTTGATATTTTGGGAAATATGCTTACTTGCTTTTTCGTTGAGAGTTAGATAAGAAATTCAAAACCCTCTGTGCGATAAATATGAAGCTAGTGCTTAGCTTACCTTAGCTTAGCTTAGCTTAGTTTAGCTTAGCACAAAGACTGTAAACAGGGGGAAACAGCTAGCCTGGCTCTGTCCAAAGATAACAAAACCCACCTACAAACACCGCTAACACCGGTTCAGACTACACGACAGTCACTACGTCACATTAGGCGATTGTGGAGTCATAACATCTTGTCGTGACTTTGCTGACAGACATGACACACTACACATTGGTGCACGACCAATTATCCCTGGTCGTCTTTCAGGATGTGCATGATGACATTGGATTATTCTTGTCCTATTTTAAGTATTATTTCACTCACTATGGCTGTTCATGTCCCAGACAAAATGTTACTGTAGTGAAAGAGCCACCAGGTGGGAGGAGCTACATTTGAAGTGCTGCATGCAAAGAAAATCAAACCTGCCAGACTTTCTGCTGGGACGTTGTGATGCATCCCAGAGACGGCGTCCATTGCTGCTGCTATGACACACCACAAATTATCGCGTATAACATTCATTAGCATTCACGATCCGAGCCTACACTGTACGACGCTGCGAATTTGGCTAATACCGTGTAGTATGAGCTCGTTATAAAGCTCAGTGGTTCATATGTTAAAAACCTAAAGTATGACATTGCCAAGTTGTGGTTTTACAGCGGGTTTTGAGCCGGCTAACAGTTTCCCCCTGTTTCCATTCTTTGTGCTAAGCTACGCTAACTGTCTGCTGGCTGTAGCTTCATATTTACTTCGCTTACCATACAGTCACGTGAGTAGCAAAGATCCTCTCATGTAACTCTTGGAAGGAGAGGAAAGAGGCGTATTTCCTAAAATGTTAAACTGAAGCTTTAAACATTTTCAAGCTGAACATCAGCCTGGCTTTTATTCTTGCAGCCGCTCTGACTATGTGTCCTGCTAACTTTGCACTCAGCACCTTCATCCTAGAGATTCGAGAGACACAGACTCAAGTAACAAAAGTGAAAAGTGGAGAAGCAGCACAAACTTTTTTTGCCAGCTAACCAAACCATCTCACAGCTTTTGTCTTAACAGTCACGTTACGTTACGGATGGACAGTCACAGAGTTTCTGCCTTTAAGTGGAATCCAGACTGGAGTCTACCTCTGCATGGACTCCAGATGGCACTGTTCAGAGCAGGAGGCGTCTTTGAGTCACTGGCAAGGAGGTTAAAAAGAGGAGATGGCATCTTATCATCGGGGTACGACACACGCAGGATCTGTGGATTCACATGTGAGAACAGTTTGTTTTTGGACGGTTGTGATGGAACTCCAGGATCCTGTTCAGCTCACAGCTCACCTGAGATGGATCCAGTGTTAAGTCATCCAAGTAATGAAATGCCAGTGGTACTTTGAAACGTAAAGATCCAGTGTGTCCAATATTTTCTTCAGTGTATAATCAAAAATAAGAATTGTTGTGTTTTTATGACCTTAGAATGAGACGTTTACAGAGCAGGTCCTCGTCCACAGTCTGCCATGTTTCTACAGTAGCCCAGAACAGACACATCAAACACTGGCTCTAGTTGGGGCCATTCGGGTATTCACGTCAGCAACCGTAGTTCTCCGACACGCTTGGCACACCGAAGAAGTTTCAGCTCTGGAACCTCACCACTAGATGCCACTAAATCCTCCACACTGGACCTTTAATTGATGAAATAGAAAGATAATCAGTAATGAAATTCATTATTAGTTTCAGCCTTGATCGCTCATGAAATCCTAAACACTGTCTGTGTTTGATTTGAGCTGTTCCTGTTGGTTCGCTTACAAGTCGTTCGTACAGATGAATGTTGATACAACAGGGCTGGTGGCAGGTTTGAATTATATCCATGATAATAACTTATTTTTCGCTTCTAAAGGGATTTTTTTCAGACAGATTCTGGATGTTTTTAAGGGCCTGTTGACTCTGGTGTAACATTGAATAACCCCAAACTTCCTTCTGTTCTTCAGCCTTTGTGGTCTTTTAAGATCCACAGTGGTGTGAACTCAACATCGTATACTGCACATACTGATCTTGTTTAATCAGTGACTATGAAATTAAGGGTGAATAAAGTAATGTCACTCAGTATGTTTACATGACACTTGAAAAAAAAACAAATTATTGCCTTAATCCGACTATAACTGGACAACTGAAGTGCATGTAAACGCGTTACTCCGACTAATATCGGAGTTCTCCAGCTCCAATTAAGACACCCAGATAATGTGATTGGAATTTGATTTTCTCCGGCATGTATATGCCTTAATCAGAGTTAAACTAGACAATGCATGTGCGCATGCTCCACACCCCCCGCGACATGCTGTTGTTGTAGCCCTCTGTTACAAGACACCTAACGTTATGCCTGACTCGTTACCTGACACTCCTAACGCTGGTAACTGTAACCTTTAAGCTTCGTTATTTCCCTGCGGTGTGTAGTTGGACTTGAACGTATGCCTCACTTACCTAATGTGTGTAGATCTCTGAGCTGTCTAGGGGGTAAATAGGTTACTCACCCTTCGTCAGACCCGACCGTTACTGTAGGCGGCCACCCCAACCTGATGCTTCGGGCGTCCCCTCCGGTCGACGGCCAGGCTGGGCCAGCACAAGCAGCGTTGTTGTGATTTTAGTTCATGAACGCGACCCCAGGTCAGGTGAGGTGTGTAGTGGCGTTCCCGGATCGGTGGATTTTGTCTCTGGATTTCTGAATGTCTGTCGGAATCTTTTGCAGAAATGTGGCGTGGCAGTCTGTCGGCGTCTCCAGCAGCCGGCCTCGACTCCAATCAACCGCCACCTTTTCAGGTCTGTGAGCTCCTAGGAAGGGGAGTTACCCAATACCCCAAGTGGAACATCAGCCTCTCCCTGCTTCCTAACTCCACCCCTAACCATACACCTAGGCCTCCTAATTATGTGCCATAACACTCTCCAACAGCATACGGCGTTCTTATCTGCCTCTCGAAATCACCATGACCACGAGGGATAGCGTGCACCTTATCTGCACAATCAGTAACGCGTACATTACGTACGAGATGAACAAAGCTGTACGATTATCCATCTTGCTGTTGTTCGAAAATGCCGGTTTGCCGCCTGACTCCAGTTGTTTATTATTAAGTGACGTAATAGGTCAACCGGAAAGGGGGCCGTATTAACCCGCTGAAATGACGCATATCGCCACCTAGTGTTGAGGAGGAGGACACGTTCCCGTCAGTAATTCGATTTTCTCAGTTGCATGTAAACTGGGACAAGGACAGAAGTCCGATTAGACGCCAAAATCGAACTTTGAGCATAGCTCGATTAAGCTGTGCATGTAAACATACTGACTGTAACGTAACTTTATTTTATCCAGAGAAGGTTGGCTGAGCTTGTTTTCACATTAATATACAGCAGTTTATTCAGTTAGGTGTTACGTGCCTTGTTCCAGGGTGCTGATGCCCCTTATCCACCAACACAGATGGTTTCTGTTCCAGTTTCCACGTCTAATTTGAACCGTTCAGAGCATTTCAGCCAGAAATAAAAATATTTAGAGCCAAAATGTTCGTTCTCAGGTAGAACCAAAAAATAGCAGATTTTCCTTGACCTGAAGTGTGAACCGTGACACATTCTCACTCCGACGTCGTCACATATTGACGATTGCTCACCGACTTTCTGCCTTGAGATATGACGTCCAAGGTACTCTGGGTGTGTTAGTTGTTGACGTTCTGGGACGCCGTGTCAACCTCAGCCTGTTACATTTGTAGTGGTTTATAATGCATATCATACATTTATTTATATAAGTGCAACTTACAGTCCTTTGGGAAGTGAACACCGGCATCCCAGGGGAAAGTCGGTGGTTATTGGATCCATCCACCCTACGCGGACTTTCACCTGCCTAACTTAGGTTGTTGTCCTGCTGTATTTCCCCCTGATGCTCGGTGCTGTAACACGATAACAGCGACCAGCTGCGTGTCATGCCAATGTAAAAGGACAGCTTATTTTTGTCAGATGCCAGAAGTCACTGACCAAGTGTCTGTATTCAATGACTTCAGTGTGAGACCAGGTTGACCGTGATGACACCAGCGGGCGTGTCATATTTACAGGTTGGAAAAAGATGATAGAATCGTGCACGTAACAGTCCTCTACGTCTTCTAACAGTTGGTCCGTGCTTATTTTTGGATATGAACAAACACCTGCAGCTGATAACAGCTCGCAGGTAATCGATGTGATACGCCATCTTGCTACAACTGTTTCCTTCTGTTGTTCTGTTGTGCAGCGCCCTCCATTAATGATGCGTCCTTGATTCCTCGGCTCACCCTGAGGCGTAGGCTGGTCGTCGAGGTAGCAACAAGGTCCCAAGAATCCCGAACAGCAGCGGTTAAAGAAGCAGAGCTGGTGGAAGAGGGGTGTGAGTGTAGCTCCTAAAACACTCAGTTTTGGCATTTTGTAAATAATGTTGGATATATTGAACAACAGTTTTCTTTGTATGAGGGATGTTTGAGTCTAATTATAACTGGTTTTTTTTAACAGATTAATTATTGGTTGCTTCTTTTGGGAAACAAGTGGGTTGGATTAATTTATTTAGGGGCTGCTTTAGAAACAGCCTGGACCCAAGATAAGATCAGATAAAACCATAACTTTATTATCTTATTGATACCACTGCAGTGGAGTGACACCTCTCTGTCTCACAGCTTTCTTATGTTTGTCATTCATCTGCTAACACACTTTATTTGTTGTTATTTCTTTATTAATAAAAGGGAAACAATCAGTGGAGTCTGATTTTTTTTTAATTATTATTCACTCATGAGACGTGCAGCTCTGCAACATTGTTTACCAGTTCACTTGATGTTTGCTCATCAATTATGATCTTTAGCTTCAGGATGCCGCAACCGGTTCTCGTCCCAACTCCTCACATACATTACTGCCACTTTTTCAGTGCTGTTCACGTCTACATATTACATGCTAGGTATCTTCCTGTGTTTCTTGTTGACGTTACTGGATGGCGTGTCAGTTTACGCTGTGCAACAAGCACGTGGTGAGGTTTCCAAAAAAACATCATGGTTTGGTTCTACATTCATACTGGAAGTGAACACCGGGCTCATGGGTGAAAGTTCGGAGTTTGTTGGACCCTTCCACCTCCCCACACACTCTATAGGGACTTACCAGCTCCTTATATTACGTCGTTACCGGCAGTGTTTCAAACTGAGGCTGTCCAGCAGCGTATATAACTGCCATGACAAGTGCTATGTCACGGCCGGTGGATTCAAACCAAGAACCCTCTTGCTGTGAGGCGACAGTGCGAACCACTTTTAAGCATCTTGAAAATGATGCACACTTTGTTCCTGAATCCTCCGACTGATCATACTTTCTTTTTCTCTGTATGTTTGTACCCTTGTTTATCTTTATTTTTCTATGTAATCATACTCAAATACTGTCATTCTGTTCATATTTACTATATACTAGTCCATACCCATTGGTAGCTTTGTCACCTTCTACCTATGGCAGTCTTCAATGCCTATGTGCAGTTTCACATAGATTGACCACGTCAGTGAGTAGAAAAATGTGGGACAGACAGAATGACACACTGACAGTTTCCGTGATTATGTACAGCATACCATACCATGACTTAGTCATACCAAACATTAGAAACAACACCAACATTGGTCCACAGGGGGAGCCACAGCGATCGGTCGCATTTTAGCCATTTTGAAGCATTTTTCTGTTGTTATAGCGCCACCCAGTTGCCAATTAGAGTTAAATTTCTCCAGTCACCTTGAGGCGTCCTGTTCTACATATCTACCAAGTTTAGTAAAAATCCATATGGCGGTTAGGCCTAGATAAGAAATGAGCTCTCTAGCGCCCCCATTTTGTTTGATGGGGTCAATAATGGAGGGGTCCCCTCAGATTATGTGTGGTCATATGCCTACAAAGTTGCGTGGTGATGGGTGAAACCCTTGAGATGTTATACACCTTTATGTGATGAGCCACGCCCTCCGCAATATTCATTGCCTTATAGAAGCTCAGTTTTAGTAAGTTTTCCAACTTTTGCCAAGAGGGAACTTTAGATATTGGTCCCTAGATTATGTTCACCCAGTTTCATGCAGATCGCTCAAACTTCCTAGGAAGAGATCCATTTGAAGTGTTTTTCAAAAAATTCAAAATGGCGGAAAATCTATATAAGCGGAAGTTATGGGTTCTTGAGGCAAATGTGTTCCTCATGAGGAGAGGCATCTCTGTGCAAAGTTTCATGTCTCTACGACATACGGGGCATGAGATATGCCCATTCAAAGTTTGACATTTCAATCAGTTGCTATAGCGCCCCCCTTTGGCCAATTGATGTAATATTGCTTCATTGGCATCCTCCCATGACCCTCTACCACTGTGCCAAATTTCACATGGATTGACCAAGTCAGTGAGGAGAAAAACATGGAACAGACACACACACAGAGTTTTCGTCATTATATAGTAAGTTGCCATTGACGTTTGGGTTTGGTTTGGCCAAATATTTTCCTGCCTCTCTTCTTCCATAGTTTTAGTGCCATTCTCCACCTGTCCATCAGGTGTCCTCAGACTTTCCTCCTTCTGCTCACCTGTGTCTCGTCTCTCAATCAGTCATCAGTATTTAAACAGACCCATTTGCACATGCTCAGGACAGACCGTCCATGTTGCTCATGTCTTTGTTTCCCAGCCACCTGAAGCTGAAGCCTTCACCCTGAAACCTGAACCAGCACCGTCCGCTCTCTGCTCCTCCTCCTCCTGTCGTCTCCCACTCACCTGACTGATGACAGCAGGTAAGATGAAATAGACCTCCCCCTTTTTATTTAATATAATTCTGACCTTAACTACTGAATTTGAATTTCAGTATTGTTTTGTGTTCTTGGAGCACGATTAGCAGCTGTTTGGCTCATGATCATAGGAGAACCTATTTTGGTGCTACATGGCGACCATCTTTAAAGCTCCTGTACAGCATCTTTGTCACATTGTGCCACATAGATCCATTAGAGGGGCCGTGCATTACAGATAGAGCCTGGATTATTTTGTGGTTATTCAACCAGGAACTGAGATCTTAAATGATCCCTTTCTGTCTGAATTATCTTCTGACGTGAGACTGATCTGAACCGAGGAGTTTCATCTGCTGATGACTCATATTTAAACAATTAAACTGCTCTCTGTCTGAAAGTGAACGTTTTGTCTCTGGATTTCAGGAAGAAATATAGAAACTATTCGAACACTTCATGTTGTTGAACCTTATTGAACCAGCGCACAGACATGAACTCACAGGCCTCATCATGTTGGACTTTCTGGCACTAAAATCTCCTCCCCACTTACATTTTTCTCTCCACACAGACAGATTGAAATCAGTCCTGCTGAGCCTTCGTTAATCAGAGCAGCAGGCGTGTTCCTCTGCACACGGGGAGCTTTTTGAATATTCAGATCGTTTTGTGTTGAATAATTGAAAAGAAGAACCTGAAGGGGGGGCACGTCCTCTTCCTGCTGAAATGGCATCGACACAGAGGAGGCACAGAAATACTGCTGATTACAGATGGATGGATGAAACGTGGATATCAGACGGATAAATGAAGCAAACTAACGCAAACATACAGAGACTTGAAGATTCATTATTTTGATTTAATATCATGCCATTTAAAAATGCAGCAGTGATATAAACAGACTGGTTTCACAGTCACGCTTTGGTCTGATATGTGTATGACATATCGAATGTTATGATGAACACCAAACCTTAGAGTAATTGTTCCTCGAACTATGGTACGTGCACTGCCGGATCTACGCAAGCTCCCTCTAGTGGTGCACAGAGGAATCTCTGAATTATTTAATAATATCAAAAACAATAACTTAATTTAAATATATAATGCTATCAAATACAGCAACGAGTCAAATGAAAATGCTTTCACTATGAGAACCCTGAAATATAATTTAAAATACATTTTCCTTTCCTTTAATATTTTTGTTTCGATGTCAGCCTGCTACAGTCACGTTCATTAACACAGCGCGTGCAAACCAACCGCCGAAAAAAATGTTTGCATTGTACGTGTCTGCAAACCTGTACTTTTTACTGCTCTACATTTGTCTGACAGATGAAAACCATGTATCTCCAGATGTGCTGCTCTTGAGTGTTTGTGACAAACTGGAGGATGAAGTGTTCCTTTACGTGTTGATAAGATGAATACTTCCTTCCGTGCTGCCGTAGCTGAATAAACATATATAACCTGTGATCACTGAGATGTTGAAGCGTCCCTTTGACACCATCCTGACAGTACTCAACGTCACTGCTGATCTGCTCTCGTCCAAAGGCCTCCACGCCTAAATGCCAGAGAGATGATGTAGTGTCTGTGACTAACAGATGTCTGCAGGTAATCTGTCCACAGCTGTCACTGTCATGGCAACACACCTGTAACCCTTCCCCACGCTTTCCTCTAAATCAGCCCTGCAGGTTGCTGAAATGTCCTTGTCGACAGTCAGTGTCTTTCAGATTGCCTGCAGGTACAATCGATCTGAGTCTGACAACAAAAGCTCTTTGTTTGACTAAACGTGTCGAGGAAGTTAAAATCTTTGTCTCCTTTAGTTCAGTGAAGGAAGAGTTAAAGCTGAGGTTGGCAGTTTAGTTTTTGCGTCAATGACCTTAAAAATCCCGTAGTTGACTGAGCATAAGGCCCTGTGTCCACCAACGCGTTTGTTCCCCAGCTCCAAACGCCAGGCGCTCCTCAGGAGACGCCCAGCTGGGAGTATTTGGAGACATTTTTTCAGCTGTTTGGAGCCACGGTTGCAGATTCATTTTATTTCCGACGACTAACTTGACATCGCAGTTTAGCTGACAACTAATCATGGACGTATGCGCAGGCTCAGCTCAGTCGGCAGAAGAAAATGTAGGCATTGTACATTACTGCAAATCATAGCTACGTTCCATTAGCACGCCTTACACATGTTATATCAATGTTCTTCATGATGGAGTATATGAGCTGACTGTTGTCTGGAGGCTGAGGGGATGGTGGATGGTGGGACACCTCGGCGAGACGCCTCTCAAGCTGCAGACCACTGTTTGAGGACAACAAATAACAAAACCAGGTGTTTCTCATTTTGTGCCCCTTTGTGGTTGATTTTGTTTGCCTTTCTGGTCATTTTGTGTCCTTTTGCGATTGATTTTTTGTGTCTTTTTTGGTGGCGTTCTTTTGCGATTGATTTTTTGTGTCTTTTTTGGTGGCGTTGTGTCTCTTTTGTGGTCATTTTGTGTCCCCTTGTGATCATTTTGTGTCCCTTTGTGATCATTTTGTGTCCCTTTCTGGTCATTTTGTGTCCCTTTGTGGTTGATTTTTTTTTTGTCCCTTTGTAATAATTTTGTGTCTTTGGGGTCATTTTGTGTGTCTCTGTTGTCATTTTGTGTCCCTTTTTGTGGTTGATTTTGTGTCCCTTTGTGATCATTTTGTGTCCCTTTCTGGTCATTTTGTGTCCCTTTGTGGTTGATTTTTTTTTTGTCCCTTTGTAATAATTTTGTGTCTTTGG